>NW_007183134.1:115944-139233 GCF_000164805.1 Carlito syrichta
TGCGCGCCTGTAGTTCCAGCTACTTGGAAGGCTGAGGCGGAAGGATTGCCGGAGCCCAGCAGATCGAGGCTGCGGTGGCCAAGAGCAGTCACTGCACTGCATCCAGTCTGGGTGACAGGTGAGACTCCAACTCAAAAAAAAAAAAGCATTTCCATATATACCTATAATTCACTCATATTTAAGCATTTAATATTTACTCATAATGAAGTTGAAATCATGCCAGGCCCTTTGACAGACTGAGGAATGTCAGGATAAATCTAATGTCATTTTTAATTTCAAGTAGTTTGAGATTAGTCGTGTCTCCAAGTCAGGAGTCTACACAGTGACAAGTGGGATGTGTTAGCACATTATTTTCAACTGGTAGAATCAGGGGCACTATCTTGGAGAAAGTGATACTTCAATTGTTGATTTGTACAAAATCTCATTTTTCTCTTAACAGTGTGTTTTCTTCTTTGGTGACTTCAAATTTTTAGCTCATTTAAAAAATTCAATTGCTTATTCTTAAGTTATGAAGCTTCTTTATTCTGGATACAAGTACTTTATCAGATAATATGATTTGCAAATGTTTTCTTGTAATAGGTATTTTTTTTTCATTCTCTTATCAGTATGTTTTGAGGAGCAGAAGAATTATTTCCATTTTAAATACTTTGTTTTATGGATCATGCGTTTTTGTTCTATTTTTGTGTTCTATCTTTGAAATCTTTGCCTAACCCAAGGCCACAGTATTTTGATTTTCTCCTAGGTTTTCTTCTAGAAGTTTTAAAAGGTCTTACTTAGATTTTATATTTATATCTGTGATCCATTTTGGTTAATTTTCGTGTAGGGTCTAGGGAATGAGATATAGATGAAAGTCTTTGAAAATTTTTTTGCATATGCTTCTCCAATGGTTCCAGCAATATTTAATGAAAAGATTATCTTTTCCACAGTGAAGTTCCTTTGCATCTTTGTTGAAATCTAGTTGACAACCTACATGTGAGTATATTTTTGGGCTCTGTTCTGTTAATCTATGAATCTGATGGCAATATCACACTGCTTTCTTTAACTTTATAGCGAGCCTTGAATGCAAGTAATGTGAATGTCTTGACTTGTTTTTCACAATTGTTTTGTTTATTCCAGGTTCTTTGCATTTCCATATGAACTTTAAAAAGCTTGTCAATTTCTCTGAGAAAAGCCTGCTGCTATTTTGATTGAGATTGCCTTGAATTTATAGGGCAACTTGAGAATTGTCATTTTTTTTATATGACATCTTAAAATTGATACATAATAGATGTGCATGTTTTCAGGATACTTGTGATACATTAATACATGTACATAATTTGTAAAGATCAAATCAGTGTAATTGGGATATCTGTGACCTTAAATATCTGTCTTTTCTTTATGCTAGAAACATTCCCATTATTACCTTCTAGCTATTTTGAAATATACTGTAGATTATTGTAATCTATAATCTCAAATTCATCCATGGATTCAATGCAATCTCAATCAAAATAGCAGCAGGGTTTCCTCATAGAAATTGACAAACTTTTTAAAGTTCAAATGGAAATACAAATAACCTGGAATAAACAAAACAACTGTGAAAAACAAGTCAAGACACTCGCATTACTTGCACTTAAGACTCACTATAAACCGGCTCGGTGGCTCAGTTTGTAATCCCACGCTTTGGGAGGCTGAGGTGAGTGGATTGCCTGAGCCCGCGGGTTTGAGACCCGCCTGGGCAACTTGGCGAGACTTCATCTCCACAATAAATCAAAAAATTAACCAGGCGTGGTAGCGCGCACCTGTAGTTCCAGCTACTGGAAGGCTGAGGCGAAAGGATCGCTGGAGCCCAGCAGGTTGAGGCTGCGGTGGCCAGGAGCGGCCACTGCACTCCAGTCTGGGCGACAGAGTGAGACTCTAACTCAAAAAAAACCAACAAAACAAAAACAAGACTCACTGTAAAGTTACAGGAAGAAAGCAATAATAGATTATTGTAATCTATAGTCACTCTGCTATCAAACACTAGGTTCTGTGTCTTCTATCTCATTGTATATTTGAGCCCATTAATTATTCTCTCTTCATCCCCTTCTCTCCTTACCCATCCTGACTTCTGGTAACCACCAGTCTACTCTTATCTTCATGAGATTCACATTTTTAGCTCTCACTTGTGAGTGACAACGTATGGTATTTGTTTTCTCTGCCTCGCTCATTTAATATAACAAAATGACCTCTATTTCTATCATATTGCTGCAAATGATAGGATTTCATTCTTTTTAATGAATGAATAATATTCCTTTGTGTATATATATCACATTTTCTTTATCCATTCATCCATTGATGGGCACTTTATTGAATCCTTGTTTTGGCTGTTGTGATTCGTGCTACAATAAACATGGAAGTGTAGATATCTCTGATATATTGATTTCCTTTCTGTTGGATATATATACAGTAGTGGAATCGGTGACTCATATGGTAGTTCTAGTTTAAGGTTTTTGGGGAACTTCCATATAGTTTTCCATAGTGGCTATACTAATTTACATAACAGTTTACAATATTGAATCTTCCAATCCATGAATAAGTTATATCTCTCCATTAATGTAGGTGTTCTTTTATTTCTCTCAGCAGTGTTTGTAGTTTTCAGAGTACAGATCTTGCACATATTGTGTTAGCTTTATTCTCATTTTTGTAGTAGTTGACATTTTTTATACTATCATAAGTAGTAGTTTTAAAATGTTGCTTTCTGATTTCTCACTGTTAATATATGGAAATAACTGCTTTTTGTATATTGGTCTTGTATCTTACAACCTTGTTAAACTCACTTATTAGTTTTAGTATTTTTTTTATATTCTATGAGATTTTCTAAATAGATTATCATGATATCTCATATAAAGATAGTTTACTTCTTTCTTTCCGATCTGGATGCCTTTGTATCTTTTTTTTTTTTCCTGATTGCATTGGTTAGAACTTTCAGTACAGTGTTGAATAGAAGTGGTAAGAGTAACCATCTAGATTTTATTTTTGAAATAAATATTCAGTCTTTTATCTTTAAATATAATATTAGTTGTTTTTCCTAGGTGCCCTTTATAGGTTGAGGTAGTATTGGTATCCTTATAATTTGCTAAGAGTTTTTTGTTTTTTACAGAAATAGATGCTAGATTTTGTCCAGTACTTTTTTTTGTCCAGTACTTTGCAATGATCTTATGGTTTTCATTTTTTCAGTTTGTTAATCTGATGAATCACATTGATTATTTTTCAAATGTTCAATTATCCTTGTAGTCCTGAGATGAACACCAATTGATCATGATGTATTAACCATTTTATATATTGTTAGATTGGATTTGCTGAAATTTTGTCATTAATATTTGCATCTGTGTACATGGGGGCATCGGTTGATGGTTTCCTTTGTGTGTAATGTCTGTCTTGTTTTGATACTTGGGTAATGATGGCAGTAGAATGAGTTTAGTAAGTCCTTCCTCTTAAATTTTCTAGAAGAGTTTGTGAATAATTTGTATTATTTCTTTCTGAAATGTTTGTTGAACTCTATTGAGGCCATCTGGACTTGGAGTTTTCTTTGTGGGAAAGTTTTAATTACAAATTCAATTTCTTGAATACATGAAAGGCTATTCAGATTATCTATCTCTTCTTGAGTGAGCTTTGGTAGATTGTATCTTTTTTTTTTTTTTTTTGAGTCAGAGTCTCACTCTGTTGCCCAGACTGGAATGCAGTGGCATGCTCAGGGCAACCCCAGCCTCGACTTGCTGGGCTCAAGTGATCCTTCCGCCTCAGTCTTCCAAGTAGGTGGAACCACAGGCATGCGCCACCACGCCTGGCTAATATTTTGATTTATTATAGAGACATGGTCTTGCTAAGTTGCCCAGGCTGGTCTTAAACCCGTGGGCTCAGGCAATCCTCTCGCCTCAGCCCCCAAAGTGCTGGGATTATAAGCGTGAGCCACCACACCTAGCTGACTGTGTCTTATATAAGGAATTTAACCTTTACATTTAAGTTGTTGAATTTATTGGCTTAAAGTTCCAATATTTTTCTTTTAATATCTGTAAAATCTGTAGTGATATTACCTCTCGTTCCCGATATTACTGATTTATAGTCTTACATTTCTGACCCGTCTAGATAGAGGGTTATTAATTTTATTGATATTTTCTAAAAACAAGCATTTGCTTTCATTTATTTACTCTATTTTTCTCTCTTCTGCTTAATTGTTTTTGGTCCTGGTATTTGTTATTGCCTATTTTTTCTGCTTTTGGTTTAATTTGCTATTTTTCTATTTTCTTTAAGATGTAAGTTGAAGTCATTGACTAGACACTATGTGTTTAATGTTTTACATCTCCCTCCAACTCTTGCTTTAACTTTAAGCCACAAGTTTTATTATGCTGCATTTTTAATACTTTCATGCTTTCTGATTTCATTTGGATTTCTCTTTGGTATTATTGGATAATTAGAAGTTTGTTACTTAGTTTCAAAATATTTCAATATTTTCCAGTTATCTCTCTGTTATCAATTTCTAATTTAATTTAGTTGTAGTCAAAGAACATATTTCTATGACTTGAATCCTTTGAAATTTGTTGATGCTTTTTGCATAGATCAAACAGAATTTTTATTGGTAAATGTTCTATGTGCACTTGAAAAGAATCTGCATTCTGCTATTAATGGCTGCTATTCTATAAATGTCAGTTAAGTAAGTTGTCTTTTATATACTTGGTGATTTTATTATTAAAAGAGTGTTTTTAAGCAAACGTATTTATTCATTTATTTGAGATGGGGTCTTGCTATGTTGCCCAGGCTGGCCCGAACTCTATCTCATGTTGTCCTCAAGCCTTAACCTCTCTAGTAGCTGGGACTACAGGCACATGTCACCACACCCAGCTGAAAGAGGAATTTTGAAATCTTTTACTATAATTGTGGTTTTGTCTGTTTTTCTTTGTAGTACCATTAGTTTTTTTTGTATATGTTCTGAAATTCTGTTACTGGATGTATAAAAGTTGAAGATAGTTATTTCTTCTTGATAGATCTTACTGATTATAATAAAATGATCTTTTTAATCTATAGTAATATTTCTGCTCTGTAATAAAGTTTCTCTGTTATTAATATAACCACTACAACTTTTATTTGATTTTTTAAAACATGGTATTAAATTTTTTTTTAAACTTTAACCTGTTTGTGTCTTTATATTTAAAGTGGGCAGTTTATCAGCAGCATGTTGTTGTGTCTTTACTTTTTTATCCAATCTGACAGCCTCTGCCTTTTATTTTATTTTACCTGTAGCAGACAAGGTCTTGTTCTGTCATCCAGGATGGAGTGCAGTAGGGATCATAGCTCACTGCAGCCTCAAACTCCTGGGTTCAAGCAAACCTCCCACCTCAGCCTCCTGAATAGCTAGGACTACAGATGTGTGCCACCACATCTGGCTAATTTTTTGTTTTGTTTTTTATTTTTTCTTTAATTCATTCTCTTCTTTGGGGTCTTTTAAAAAATTGATTATTTTTTTGCTTAATAACTCTTTGTTGTGTTATTTTGGTGATTTCCTTAAACTATATATTATTTTAGTGATTTCCTTACACTATATATTATACATAGCTATATATATATAACTTTTAAGCTATATATATTATGTATATATATATAGCTATACGTGTAAACTTTAACTTATTATAGCCTATCTTAAAGTACAATATCTGAGGTTAAAAATAAACTAAGTGGATAAATGGCAAAGTAGATGTAGAAGAAAAAGATTAGTGAACTTGAAGGCAAAAGCAATAGAAACAGAAAAAACTGAAACAGAAAAAGATTGAAATAAATAAATATATACACACATATAATAAATACATATTTTATATTTGACATGTATGATAAAAACCTTAAAAGAATGTACTCCTGTATCTCCCTTTCAGGCCTTTCTGTTATAGAAATATACATTTATATTATTTTTGTTTTTAACAATTAGCCTTTAAGAGATTTAAGTAATAAGAAAAACATTTTATATTTGACCTTGTAGTTAACATTTCTTATACTCTTCATTCTTTTTTATAGCTCTGCATTTCCATCTGGTATTCTTTTCCTTCTGCTTGAAGGATTTCCTTAAACATTTCTTCTGGGGAAGTTCTGCTGATGAATCTGTTATGATTTCTAAGTGATCTTTTATCATCTTTAAAGGGAAAAAACTTTTTATTTGGCTTGTAATTCTAGGCTAATAGGGTTTTTAAAAGTATTTACAAGATATTGTTTTGCTATTGGATTGCAGTCTTTCTAACAAAAATATCTGCTGCCATCCTTTTCCTGTTCTTTTTTCCTTTTTTTTTTTTTTTTTTTTTTTTGAGATAGGTTCTCTCTCTGGAGCCCAGGCAAGAGTGCTGTGACATAATACCAGCTCACCACAACCTTGACTTCTTGAACTCAAGCCATCCTCTGCCTCTGCCTCCTGAGTAGCTGGAACTACAGATGCACACCACCACACCTGGCTAGTTTTTGGTTTTGTTTTTAGAGAGACAAGGTCTCACTTTGTTGCCTAGGATAATCTCAAACCTGGCTTCAAGCAATTATTTTGCCTCTGCCTCCAAAAGTGCTGGGATTACAGGCTTGAGCCACCGCACCTAACTACACATTCTTTTCTTTATTACTCTGTAGTTATGTGTTTGTGTTTTCCTCTGACTGATTTTAAGATTTTTTAAAATTTTATCACTGGTTTAAATAATTTGATTATGATGTGCTGTGGCATAATTTCTTCATGTTTTTTATGCTTTGAGCTTAACGAGTTTCTTGGATCTGTGACTTTTGAGTTTTCATCAAACTTCAACATTCTGGGTGTTTCAAAAAACCTTCCATGTGTTTTCTTAAGATCTAAGTATTTCCTGTAGCTTCATAAACATGCAGAATAAAGTTTTGATAACTGAGTTAATGTTCCTGTCTACTTATTTTATTAGCAATCATTACTATTTATGTAGGTCTATTTTGTATCAATTGAGTTTTTTCCTCATTTCGGGTCATTTTCTTCTTCTTGCATGCCTGGTAATTAACTGGAATTCACAGTGTGAAATTATTTCGTTAGGGGCTGGATATTTTTATATTTCTATAAACTACTTGAGAGCTTTGTTCTGGCCCTTGAAAACTATTTGATCCTTTTGTGCCTTGTTTTTAAGATTTGTTAGGTAGGACTAGAGCAGCATTTAGTATGAATACTCTATCCAGTGTCCTGTACATGGTGAGCTTTTCTACTCTGGTTGGTAGAACACAAGCTATTCCTGGCTCTCCAGAATTACTTTGGATCCTGTTATCTAATCCTTCCAGTGGTTTTTCCCCGGCCTAGGGTAGTTTCCATATGTGAATTTGCTGATCAGCACTCAGCTGAAGACTCGAGGGGCATCCTCTGAGGATCTCCAGAGTTCTCTCTCTTTGGAGACCTGTCCTCACCAGTCCCCTCTTAAGTGAATGCCAGGGCCTTCTTGACTCTAAGCTTCGTTTCCTAAACTCAGAGCAGCAGGCTGAGTTGGGTTCCCTGTTTCTGCAGCATGGCCTGGAAGCTCTCTCTAAGCAATTAACTGGGGCTATTGTAAGGCTTCTCTTGTTTGCTTCCTGGATCGCTGTTTTTGGTTTCCTGACATTCAGTGACTTGAGAATCATTTCATAATATATACAGTGTGTGTGTGTGTGTGTGTGTGTGTGTGTGTGTGTGTTTATTTCAAGTGGTAAGTAAATCTGGTGCCTGTGACTCCACCTTGGCTGGAAGTTGACACATTTATGAGGCTGCCTGACATCCTCCTGTTGATCACAGGGGCTCTGTTGATTTGTTTTTCACTCTTTTTTCTCTGTGTGCTTCTGTTTATATTGTTTTTATTGATATAGCTTCAAGTTTGCTGATCTTTTTTCTCCAGTATCTGTTGTTAATTCTACATAGTGAATGTCTTATTCCATATGTTGTATTTTTTATGTTTTCTATTGACTGATTTTTCCTTTGGTTATGGTTCACATTTTCTTCTATCCTCATATATCAAGTAATTAATTTTTATTGGATTCTGGAATTGTGAATTTCAGATGGTCAAGTGCTGGGTTTTGTTACATTTCTTTAAAGAGTGCATAGCTTTATTTTGGCAGATGGTTAAGTTACTTGTGAACGTTTTTTTAAGGGGAGAGGGTGCATTCTAAAGCATTCTCTGTCTATAGATAGGACAAATTTAACCTCACTAGTAAGGCATGAGACCCATATCATTTCTACTATATATACTTTGTATTTGACCATATTTCTTTACTACAGCTGATGTGAAGTCTGTTACTCTGTCGTGGTTGAAAGCACAAGTCCGCCTGGTCTATTCTTAATACATACTCAAGTATACATACAAATTTTTAGTCCTGTATGAGTTCTGGGAAGTTTTGGGATTATAGCTCCCTGGTTCTTTGCCCAGAGGTTAATTTTTGACTGAAGCTCTGATAAGGTATTCAGCTGGAGTCAAGGGGACACCCATGCCAACTCCTGGAGGTGTTTTCTCTCTGCTAATCTCACTTTTGTGGTGCTCTGTCCAGCAGATTCTAGCTGACCCAGCTTTCCTGAGCTTTGATCTCTGTACCTTCCCCTCTTCAATGTACAGGGATTCCTTCCCTGTACTCTATTTTGGAAATTGCCTCCAAGTAGAAAGCCACATTGATTGGAAGGCTCGCTTCTTTTGTTTCCTTTCTTTCTGGCTTCATAGTCCTATGCTATCTGTTTTGACATTTTAAAATGGTTACTTCCTTTGTTTATCCAGCTTTCTAGTTGTCTACAGTGGGAGGGTAGTTCTGATTCCCATTGTTCTATCTTGGTTGGAAAAATAAATTTACTTGACTGTATACTTTTAAAACACACATCTGCCTACATGAGTATTTTTTAACATACTGTATACATGTGTATATTTTTAACATGCGTCTATACAATAAGGGCTCTCAATGAAAAGAGAATGAAAGTTCACTGAGGGCTAGGCTTTTTGTTCACTGCTATATTTGTGGTACCTAGAACAGTGTCTGGCATCTTGAGTTTTTGAGGGGGAGAGGGAAGTGGACAGGGCCTCACTCTGTTGCCCGGGTTGGAGTACATTGCTACAATTATGGCTCACTGCAGCCTCGACCTCCTAGTGATCCTCCCGCCTCAGCCCCCATCCTGAGGTGTGTGACACTATGCCTACCTACTTTTTTAACTTTACTTATAGAGAGGAGAGGAGATCTTGCTATGTTGCCCAGACTGGACTCGAACTCAGGCAATGGCTCAAGCAATCATTTCTGCCTTGGTCTCTCCTGAAGAGCTGGGATTATAGGCACGAGACACCGTGTCTTGCAGGCATCTTGAATCTTGTACCTAGTATTCATAGGTGCTCAATATACATCTGTTAAACTAATCATCATCAGTAAATTTCTTCAGAAATAAATTGCTATTCTCTTTGCATATGTTCCCTAATTCACTTTCACTTCTAAATTAGTGTAGATATTTTGCAGAAATCTAATTTCATCCTTTCTGCCACAAAGGCAAAGTTTCAGCTGATTATTGAGAAGGTTGGAGCTAAGTAGAAGTCTTTTGGCCTGTATCTTTGTATACACTCTAAAGCATTCACATACACATTATTTGTTTTTCATGAGATACTAGTAAGTGCCTTGACAGAAGTATATTTAAATTTCATCAGCCGATGTTTGGAGGAATACAGGATGGAGTTGAGGATTTCTTTCCCTCAAGAGAGGCCACGTAAAATAATCTTAAGTCAGCTGGAAGTGGGAGGGAAGTTTCCAAGTACAGGAAGAGCATGAACAAAGGCACCTGTTCATCAATCTGCAGAATTATGGGTGAGGAACTACATGCCATTAATTTGAAGTCTCACTGTAACATCCAGAAAGAGATGTCCAGGGAGCTGTTGGATGTGAGTGTGAAGAGGTAGTCAAGGATGGGGTTAAGGACTGGGAATGTATCAGCATATAGGTCAATGCCAAACTCTGAGATAGGAAGATCTTTTGGGAGCGGGTGTCTACAGAGGGTATGATGAGCTGTATGCTAGAGGTGGAACCCTGAGAAGCACCAATATGTAAAGATTGGTGAGTAATTCAGAAAGTAGACAGGAGCACTGTTCACAGAGGTTTAATGGCAGTCAGGCAAGAGTGGTCTCATGCTAGGAAAAAGATTTGTATTTCTCAAAGTCTAACTCACAAATAGGTGGTGTTAGAATTACATAGGGTGACTGGGCACGGTGACTTATACCTATAATCCCAGTACTTTGGGAGACAGAGGCTAGAGGATTACCTGAGTCCAGGAGTTTGAGACCAGCCTGGGCAACTTGGCAAGATCTCATCTCCACAATAAATTAAAAAATTAGCCGGGCGTGGTGGCGCATGCCTGTGGTTCCAGCTACTTGGAAGGTTGAGGTAGAAGGATCATCTGAGACCAGCAGGTCGAGGCTGCGGTGGCTGTGAGTGTGCCACTGCACTCCAACTTGGGCGACAGAGTGCGACTCTGACTCAAAAAAAAAAAAATTACATAGGATGGGCATAGGGATAGGGTGCTTGTAAAAATACATATATTTGAGCCTCTCCCCAAATCTTCTGAATTGAAATTTCTGTGATTAGAGCCCCAAAATCTGCATGTCATAAAGTTCTTTAAGGAATATTTAGCAAAGTAAATATTAGGAGCCACTGGAGTAGTTTCAAGAAGAAGGGCCCATCAGTTGAGTCAAATATAGTATACAATTCTGGCCCTATTGGACTGTAAAATTGTCCACAGTATCTGGCCATTTGAAGGCTATTCCTGGATCCTAAATCTTCTTGCTCATGCAACTAGGGTCACCTTTTGCCAAGTTTCTGCACAACTTATTGACATGCTAATATATTAAATGTTCATGGACTAAATGAATAAAGCATTTAGAAATGTTATCGATCCAAACATTATTAATATCTAATTTAGGTAGATTAGAGAGGCTGGAGATAAAGGACAAGAATTGTCAATAAGCCAGCACTGAATTTGCTGATGATCACACATTTACTTCCCCAAATTGGAAATGGATCTAGCCATCCTTCCCTTTTTTTCTTTTTTTTTTTTTTCTTGAGTTGGAGTCTCACTCTGTCACCCAGGCTGGAGTACAGTGGCACACTCACAGCCACCCCAGCGTCAATTTGCTGGGCTCTAGCAGTCCTTATGCCTCAGACTTCCAAGTAGCCGGAACTACAGGCATACACTACCACGCCCAACTAATTTTTGATTTATTGTAGAGACGAGGTCTCACCAAGTTGCCTGGGCTGGTCTCAAACCCACGGGTTCAAGCAATCCACTCACCTCGGCCTCCCAAAGTGCTGGGATTACAGGCTGAGCCACCGAGCCCGGCCCATCCTTCCTTTTTAGAGTCTATTCAGTTCATTCAATAAACTTTTTTTAATGATTTGCTGTATGTCATCTACGATGTGTCCATTAAGTACATCTCAGTATATTTCCGAACACAACAGACCTTAACTAGTCATGTTCACTGGGTGCAGAAGTGTGGAGATGTGTGGGAGGGCTCTGAAACCTTTCACTTACCTCCCTCCTGGAGTTTTTAACACTGCAGACCTGTTTTTTTCCATTATATTGTATTTATTTTTGTATCTTCTTTTGAGAAATACATGGTGTTTCTTTTTCTTTTTTTCTGCTTAGGACAGTAAAACCAAAAATTCTTTGGTGAAAGAGTGTATTTCTCGAAGGTTTACTCAAATAGTCATAATTAATATTCATAACCTTTCCCATAATATTAATTTTTATCAATGAATTAATAGCAAGTCACATTTACCAAACATTTAAGAAGACTAATTTTTTCTTAAATGTGTGATTCTAAAAGTTTTACTGGAGACACATTTTCCTAGAAGAATTTTATAATGGAAATAAGTAGGAAGCTATCAGTCATCTAGTGGAATTCAGGGTCAGTATCATTATGCCAACTGGGTAAGGAGGACCTGACATTCAGCCTTGTTCAATAGTTATTCCACATTTTCCCAGAGAGGATAGTCTTTATTGAATTCATACAGAGGAGTTATACTGCGGGCTAGCAGTAGCCCTGGCAGAATTTCATTTTACAACTCTAATGAAGCATAGATATTCTATTAAGAAGAGTATAGGTAATTTTTGTTTTAAGAGGGAGCTTTAGGATGGAATATGAAAGCAAAAATGAATAGTCTCTTTGAGCATAACTTGCCCATTCATCAAAACCAAAATATTAAGTGACACCTTTTTTTTTTAATTGGTGGAAGTAAATACAGTGAGATGCAAGACCTAACTCCTTTGATGAATCATTTGTGTTTTTTTTTAAACAATGAAAGCTCAACTGATTTGCTCATTAGAAAAACAATCACCATCCAACTGAAAGCATCTGACATAAAACCATAAGAGTCAGCAGTCAGAATACCCCAGGCTCTCTAAAAATGTCATAGAGTAGTTCCGGAGTCCATTCAAGGAACTACTGACTATCATAATGAATTTGGGCCAGTCGTAAAGAAAGACAGTAACATTACTGGAAAATGAGTGAACAGAAAACCTTAGAGCAAGGCTCCCCAAGCCCCTGTTAAGAAACCTGTCACACAGGGTCAGATCAGCGGCAACCCTCCCATTATTTTATTTACCATTTCTGTCTGTGCCTCTTTTTAAAAAATGGTGAGTTGTGTAATTATTTCAGTATATATCCCAATGTAATAATAATAGAAATAAAGTGCACAATACATGTTATACGCGTGAAGCATCCCGAAACCACCCCCACCTCACCCTGTGAAAAATTATCTTCCGTGAAACCGGTCCCCAATGCCAAAAAGGTTGGGGATCACTGCCTTAGAGGATGAAAACCTTCCTGAGTTCTTCTTAGAAAAAAAGGCTTCACCTGACTAAGATGACAGAAAATAAATTACTCACCATACCCATGGCATAAACTATTGATCAGGGATTTATAGTTTTCTGTCTGCTGTCAGGGATTAGATACTGAGCTGTTAAAACTATTCACCTAGAATGTAGAAGAACTTCAGATATATTGACAACATGCGGCCCCACGTGTGAAGTGTCAGTCAGTATAAAGCTGTTTACTTGATTCTCTTGTGACAGGACTTACAGCTCTTGTTTTTCTAAAGTTCACATTTACCATGGGTATTTAGATTACTGGCCTTTGCCCGCCTTTGTCATCCTGTGAGAAGAATTTTGAGGACCCTAATTCTGACAGTTGTTTCTATGACATTTTTAGAGAGCGTGGGGTATTCTGACTGCTGACTCTTATGGTTTTATGTCAGATGCTTTCAGTTGGATGGTGATTGTTTTTCTAATGATGTCAATAATAAAAATGTGAATTTAGAAATTATTATGTTTTAACCTGGCTATGATATTTTGGGAATGCCTCCACATATCACAAGTTGAATAGAATGGAAGTTTTAGCTTCTGCTTACTTGATTTGGCTTGTAAAACAGAAGACATGAATGATTAATACTACTTAAGGAAAGTCTCATACATTCTAATGTGTCAACCAGTGGGTAAATTTAAAATGTGATTACTATTTACTAGTGAATAGTGCTAATATATTCCTTTTAGGTCAGATATATAGTCATTGTTTTCTATTGTATAGTAACTCTGTATTTTATATACAACTCACATAGCCAGTGTATTCGGTCTGCCATCCTTGCTAGTTTTATTAGTTCACTTTCAAAGTTTTAAAGAATATTTTATATATATATATTTAAATATCTTTATATTTTGTGACACTTTTGCATATGAGGTCTTTTTGTTCTTTAATAGAGAGTTTACTATGGACATAATTACCAACATATTTCATGGTAAAAAATTAATTTGATAATTTATGTTTTGAAAAGTATATTAAGGGAAAAAAAGGATAAGCTCTAATATAGAAGTGTGAAATTGTGTTTTTTTTTTGAGTTAGAGTCTCACTCTGTCGCCCACACTGGAGTGCAGTAGCTGCTCCTGGTCACTGCAACCTTGACCTGCTGGGCTCTGGCGATCCTTCCGCCTCAGCCTTCCAAGTAGCTGGAACTACAGGCGCGCGCTATCATGCCCAGCTAATTTTTTTTTATTTATTGTGCAGATGAGGTCTCGCCAAGTTGCCCAGGGGGGTCTCGAACCCGCGGGCTCAGGAATCCACTCACCTCAGCCTCCCAAAGCGCGGGATTGATTACAGGCTGAGCCACCGAGCCTGGCAGAAGTGTGAAATTTTAAGTTTTTTGATGAACGAGTAAAGAATATAAGCTATACATAGATCAGGAGACTGGTGAAAGAGCATGGGGGAGGACCAAGCTTGTAGTTCCAAGTTCTCAGTAATTAGCTGTGTGATCCTGGACAAGTTACTTAAAACTCTCTGAGTTTCATTTTTCTTATCTATAAAATGTGTTGGTTTATTTGGGTATTTCTGAAATTGTCTCTCAGCTCTCCAATCCTAGGATCTTCTTTTTTTATTGGAAATCATGGTTAGGGCTTTCCAATTTCACAAAATCTGTTTATAGGTTAAAGTTAGGAAGCAGCCATCTCAAAGTTGGCCAATGAAAACCAATGGAATGCAAGATGGCTGTTGCTCAAGGGGACCCTGTAGAATTAAAGCCACCATGGAGTAAGTCTGAGTGTGGAAAAATCATATTGTGAAGGAAGATAAATCAAGGAAGGTCAATATATATTCATTCAAATGGCCAACTCACCCCATATGGAATATGACCCAGTATCCCTGGTCATATTCGTTCAGATGGCCAGAATTTAACAAGTTGTACTCATATTTCATTTTGGACTTCATACTGAGTAGTTTGAAGCTGAGCTGATGTGAATGTCCTTGAGGAAGAAGGCAGGCCCCACTCAGAGATTGTCTTATCAAGATAAACTGTGGAACTCTGTAAAGCCCATCCACATGAGAATATCCGTGGCAGGCAGAGAGACTGCCTGATAATCCTCTTGACCTTTTTTGTGATTCTGTCCTGCTATGATGGAATTTTTGAAGCTGAAGAGAAGCAACAGACAGAAGAAATTGAAAAACAATACAAGGATACAACAGAGCAGAATTGTCACATGGCATGGCTAAGCATTAATGACAGGGTAATAACGGCAATACCTGAAGACCAGAGATGTGGAAGAAGCAGGCTGAATGGCTGCATTCCAGCAAATATAACACAGCATCGAAGAGGCAGCTTGATAATCAAGGCAAACACTTAGAAGATGCCAAAATGGGGAGCTCATCTTTTTAAATACTTGGAAAATCATTCGTGGTAGTGCCAGTAGCAACAGGCCTCTCAAAACCACAAAAGAAAAACATACAGGGGTTGCCAAAAAATGTATACACATTCTAAGTATGATGTTTGTTCAGAAGATGGCGTTAATCAAATGCCTGCTAGCATCAACGTGCAACAGGTAGGACAGTCAAAGAAAATGGCAGAAGCATGGTTGAGCAAACATCATACTACACTTCGCTACCGATTTAATTCAACTTCTAAAAGTAATACATAGACAACATCTCTTAAAATGTGTACATTTTTTGGCATCAGCTGTATACTACAATTTGGTACTAAACAGTAGTGAAAACATGCAACTTAAATAAAGACAAAATTTTTTTTAAGTATCCAGATTATGTGATGAAGTATAATTTCAGAAGTGCAGAACATAGCTTGCCAAGACTCTTAGAGTGACATTGCTGAATGAGCAAAGGTTAGAATTTTATTGAAGAACTTAGAGAAAGCTTCTTTTTTGTTCGCTTTCTGTTTTATAGATTATTTTCTTAGTATCTCCTAACTGGATAAAAAATATGAGCCTTTGAGCAATGATTAGGTGGTGCAAAACTAGCTCACTACTCATAATCTTAATTAATCTTTGAGGATAATGTGTTAAGTCATTTGTGGGACTGAGAGCTTCACCAAAATCAATATGTACTTCAGGTTCATAAATTGCGTATTCGTTTTAACACAGACAGGACATAAAACATTCACATTTGCTGATTACTTTGCCCACAAAGCAGACATTTTATCCTGTCATTTGTTTGGATCATTCTTAGCCGAACAGAGTGCAGGACCATCTCCTATCTGTGACAGCTGGCCTTTGCTGAAAGCAACCAGTCACCCTCCATAGAAGTGTCTTTCAGTCTTTCTAAACCTATGACCCTTTTTGAAAATCCTGATTCTTCTTTGCCTTTTCTTAAAGTTATTTGAAATCTCAAAGCACTTTTAATTATTATTTTAATTTTTTTCTCATTTTTTTAATTGAGATACAATTCATATAACATAAAATCTACCCTTTTAAAGAGTACAATTTATTGGTTTTTGGTATATTCACAAAGTTGTGATCTGAGTACTGTTTAATTCCAGAACATAATCACCCCTCTACCTATTAGCAGTCATTCTCCAATTTTCCCTCCCCAGCCAAAGTAGGGGAAATTTAAGAAACATTATATTTCAATTTTCTCTTGAATATGTTTACATATGCAGTTATAATCTATATACAGAGATACCTCAGAGATATTGTGGGTTCAGTTTCAGACCACCCACAATAAGGCAAATGTTGCAATACAGCGAATATCTAAATACAGCAAATCACAAAATTTTGGTTTCCCAGTGTGTATGAAAGTTATGTTTACACTATACTGTAGTCTGTTAAGTGTGCAGTAGCACTGTCTAAAAAAATTAAGGTACTTGCCTTAATTAAAAAATAATTTTCAGCCAAAGAATGCTAATAATCATCCGAATATCAGGAAGTCGACGTACTCTGTAGATGAAGCGTCTTGCCTCGATATTGATGGCTGCTGACTGATCAGGGTGCTGGGTCTTGAAGGTTGGAGTGGCTGTGGCAGTTTCTTAAAATGAGAAACAATGAAGTTTACCACAGTGATTGAGTCTTCCTTTCATGAAAGATTTCTCTACAGTCTACAAAGCAGTTTGATAGCATTTAACCCACACTAGATCTTCCTTAAAAATTGAAGTCACTCTTCTTAAACCCTCTATCAACTAAGTTGATGTAATATTCTAAATTCTTTGTTGTCATTTTCACAATGTTCATAGCAGCTTCACCAGTAGGTTCCATCCCAAGGAAAAGCTTTTGCTCATCCATAAGAAGTAATTTTTCTTCCGTTAGAGTTTTATCATGAAATTATAGCAATTCAGCCACATCTTCAGGTTCCACACCTGTTGCTATTTCTAGCATATCTTCAATGACTTCATCTACCAAAGTCTTGAACCCTTTGAAGTCATCCTTGAGGACTGGAATCTAGTTTTTCTAAACTCCTGCTAATGTTTGATATTTTGATCTCCTCCCATAAATTACAAATGTTCTTAATGGCATCTAGAATGGTGAATCCTTTCCAGAAGGTTTTCTATTGACTTTGCAGCCTTACAAAATGTTTTTCTTAAATAATAAGAGCCAGGCACAGTGGCTCAAGTCTGTAATCCCAGCACTTTGAGAGGCTGAGGTGAGAGGATTGCCTGAGCCCAGGGGTTTGAGACCCTCCTGGACAACTTGGTGACACCTCATCTCTACAATAAATAAAAAAATAAGCCGAGTATGGTAGCACGCACCTGTAGTTCCAGCTACTTGGAAGACTGAAGCAGAAGGATTTCCTCAGCCCAGCTGGTCAAGCCTGCGGTGGCCGTGAGCATGCCATTGCACTCCAGCCTTGGCAATAGAGTGAGACTCCAATTTAAAAAAATAATAATAATAAGACTTGAAAGTCAAAATTACTCCTTGATTCATAGGGACTGCAGAGTGGATATGTTAGCAGACATGAAAACAACATTAATTTCCTTGTACATCTCCAACAGAGTCTTGGGTTACCATGTGCACTGTCAATAAGCAGTAATGTTTTGAAAGAAATCTTTTTTTTTCCCTGGCAGTAGATCTCAAGAATAAGTATTACACTTAAAAATTTTAGTAAATCATGTTATAAACAGATGTGCTGTTTTCCAGGTTTTGTTGTTCCGATTATAGAGCACCAACAGAGTAGACTTAGCATAATTCTTAAGGGGTGTAGGATTTTCGGAATGGTGCGTGATTATTACCTTCCACTTAAAGTCACCAACTGCATTCACGGGACTCTAGCAAGAGAGTCAGCCTGTCCTTTGATGCTTTGAGTCCAAGTATTGACTTCTCTTTATCTATGAACGTTCTAGATGGCAATTTTTTTCTAATAGAAAGCTGTTTTGTCTACACTGAAAATCGGTTATTTAGTGCAGCCACCTTCATCAGGGTTCTTAGCTAGATCTTCTGGATAACTTGCTGTAGCTTCTCCGTCAGCACTTGCTTTGCTTTGCAGTTTTATTTTATGGAGATGGCTTCTTAAATTAAACCTTATGAACCAACCATTGCTAGCATCAAACTTTTCTTTAGCACCTTCCTCACCTCTCTCAGCCTTCATAGAATTGATTGATTGATTGATTTGAGTTGGATTCTCACTCTGTGGCTAAGACTGGAGTGCAATGGCACACTCAACGACCACTGCAGCCTCGACCTGCTGGACTCAGGAGATCTTTCCGCCTCAGCCTTCCAAGTAGCTGGAACTACAGGCATGCGTATGCTACCACACCCAGCTAATTTTTTGATTTATTGTAGAGACGAGGTCTCGCCATGTTGCCCAGGCTGGTCTCGAACCCGTGGGCTCAGGCAATCCTCTCGCCTCCTCTTCCCAAAGTGCTAGGATTATAGACTTGAGCCACCATGCCCGGCTCTTAGAAGTTAAGAGAGTTAGAGCCTTGATCTGGGTTAGGCTTTGGCTTAAGAGAATGTTGTGGCTGGTTTGATCTTCTATCCAGACCACCCAACCTTTATCCATATCAGCAATAAGGCTGTTTCACTTACTTAACATTTGTTTGTTTACTGGAGTAGCACTTTTAAGTCCCTTCAAGAACTTTTCCTTTGCTTTCACAACTTGACTATTTGGTTCAAGAAATCTAGTGTTCTTTTCTTTTCTTTTTTTTTAGAAAGCAGAATTTATTGAGAGGACAGAAAAGCTCCCACGGTGGGAGGGGATCCGAAGGGGTTGCCCAAGACATCTAGTTTTCAGTTTCTCAGTTTTTGACACACCTTCTTTACTAAGCTTGATCATTTTTTGCTTTTGATTGAAAGTGAGAGTTATGCTACTTCCTTTCACTTGAACACTTATGGACCTTTGTAGGATTATTGATTTGCCTAATTACAATATTGTTGTGTCTCAGGAAATAGTAAGGCCCAAGGAGAGAGAGAGAGATGGGAAGCGTCTTGGTGGAGCATTCAGAACACACACACGGATTAAATTTGCCCTATATTGAAATATGGGCTCAGTTTGTTGTGCCCCCAAACAATTACAATGCTGAAATCAAAGATCACTAATGACAAGTCACCATAACAGATATAATAATAGTGAAAAAGTTTGAAATATTGCAAGAATTACCAAAATGTGACACAGAAACACAAAGTGAGCACGTGTTGTTTGGAAAAATGGTGCGGTTATGGTCTGAGTAATGCTCAGCTGCTCCCTTTGAAACCAATAAATCAAAGTGGCAGGGAACTGGTAGAAAAAAGTTCATTTCTGAGTTCGAATCCAGGGAGTAGAGTTCGAATCCAGGGAGTAGAGCCAGACTCAAGGTCTTTCTAAAATGGTTCGCTCACCCATCAGGCCTTTCGGTCTGCTTTTGTACAATAGCCAGTTGATAAGCAGAGCATTGCATAGAACTTAAGTTCCAGCTACATTTTGCATTTAGATGGCGATGTTTTGTGTAAAGGAAATTTACAAGGCCTAAGACATCATGCACTGCAAAAGTTATGCAAATTACAAGACTTATGATTACACTGATACTAGACAGTCCAAAGAAAGGGAGTAAATAGGGATTTACATCATTGGGCATAGTCTGCAGGGAGGTCAAGGATCCCCTGAAGCTACTTACTGGGAGTGCATAGGAGACAAGGGGACTCTCAGTAATGTGCTCGGAAATGTGCTGTAGTGCTTGAATCCTCGCCTTGTCCTTCTCTAGGGGCCGTGGTAATATGGAGAGACATTAGTGGATCTCTGTATCAGTGCTGATAACTTGCTTGGTATAGGGTTGCCACAAACCTTCATTTTAAAAAAAAATGCTATATCTGCAAGGTACAACAAAGTTGACCTACATTTCATTTATGTGGTAAATATACAGATGTCGATTTTGATTAATAGCTTTTTAAATACTTGGTAGAGCAGTAAATAGAACATAACATAGGCTATTTTCAAAGTCAAGCATGTTGAGTTGCTTTACTTTCATAGCTGTAAGTCCACAAAAACATGCTGCTCCATCCCCTAAAGATTCTGTCACTCTCTCTTGCAAAAGAGTTTGTTGTCCTATTTGAGCGTCTTCTTTTGTAAATCACTGGAGTTTGGTGTACAGTGGTTTGAGGTTGTTCATTCTTGCGTCGCTATTCCTGCTCCCAGTATAGTGCTTGTACTCAGAGGTGATCCTTAAATGCCTAAGAATTTAATTGCCGATGTGAATCTCATTGGTTTAAAGAAAGAATTCAACCCTCAGATATCCCCTGCTGTGTAACTAAGAATTTGTTTGCTGTTTCAAGCCTCCCCCTAATCTACAAACACATTTTTCTGTATCCTTGCCTGCCAACAGAGGGGTTCGGGCAGACCTGTTTACCTTTTGACGAATAGCTTCATTGGCTTTCTCCTTTTTCTCCTAAGAGGATGAAGCAGGCCAGGAAGGTAACAGACCGAGAAAACTGGGATGGCAGAATGATAGAAAAAGTCAGGGAGCCTGAGAAAGAAAGCAGAAACCTCCTCTGTGTTCTTGTTCCTCTGAAACCATAACTGCTTTTTATCGTCATTGCCTTTCAAGTGCTTTTTGCAAGACATCCAAGTTGAACTTGTTTATAAGCATGTTGGAATCCGAAGATTACTGAGAACCCAGAACATAAAAAACAAGGGATTTATCCTTTTGCTTTATCTGAATGGCCTCCCGAGGAAGCTAAGAGGGCAGACAGCTGTGGTACTGGGACTGTGCCAGGGTCTATCCCAGAGAGCGAGTGGCTTCTCTTGCAAGACAGCCCTGCTGCCAGGGTTCACTGCAGTCAGGATAATTCCTCTAGGCGTCCATACGGTGCTGCGACCAGCGTCATTCACCAGCCATGACACATAAGGGAGAATTCGGTCCTCCTCTTTAGGAGAGGCAAGGTGAACTCTGGTGACATTTAACACCATGGTGTACTGACCAAGGCCAGACCAAGACTTGGGGTTAGGCTCATAATTTGGCTGCCGTTATAATTGAGTCATGACCCCACCTTCCTCGGGAGGCAGGTTATTGACTATAAATTGTTGCTTGAATATTCCCATTAGTGGGGTGGAGAGGGTGTCTCATCTCACCCCACCCCAAATGACTTATTAAAGTATTCCTTCCAATTTATATTTGGATTTTGGCAGCATATAACAATAAAAAAAACAAAGACTATAACTATACTTTTTTTAAAAAACAGGTGTTTATCTTTCTTAGTTTCTTGGGAGTCTAGAGATAGGCAGCATGTGATGCCATTCCTGAAACTCCGTAATGTCAAGGCTGATCACGGCAGTTTCTTGGCTTTTCTCTCATAGTTGCAAGATGGCTGTTGCAGCACCAGTTATCTTATCTACATTCCAAGAAGAGAGAAGGAGGGAGGGAAAGGGGTAGCACGTACATCCGGAAAGCAAGATTTCATTGAAACCTCGGAGAGGACTTTTACTTACGTAGCTTTGGCCAGAATTATGCCAGGTGGCCATTTCTGGGCTAAGGGAGTTGGGACAACAAGGGTTAGGAATGGGATTGGGTCAGAGAGCGGTTAGAATAAATACTGCTAACTGTGTTATTTATCTCATTATATTTCCAAGGATATATTAGTGTCCCTGTGATATTTTAGCACCCATGACAACCTGATCCTAAATCTAGCTCTGAACATGTTATCACGTTAGTTAAATTACAGCAGTCACTGACACACAAGCTTACTATGTGCCAGGCATTTTTTTGTGTATTTAACTCACTTAATCCTCACAACAACCCCATGAAATGTGAGTGATTAATATCCCCATTTTGTAAGTTTGGAAATGGAGGCACAGAGACTCAATAGTTTGCACAAGAGCTAGGAAACAGCAGAGCCTGCGTTCAAACCTGTGCCAGCTGGCTCCAGAGTTTTTCTCTAAATTACCATATTATATTCTTCTCTGGAATAAAAATATGTATAGCTATAAACGTTACACCAATACTTGAGGATGCTTTGGAAGTTAGGAAAGATTACTGTAGGGAGAACTTTTGGACAGGATTGAGAAGGGTTGGATTCTTGTCCTGGCTCCACTGTCACTAGTCACTCATTCAGCAACGATTGCTATGTTTATATGTTATTATTTATTTGCCAGACGCTGTGTAAATAAGACAGCAAATAAATCAATGAAGTGTATGTTATTGATGAATGAGAAGGAAGTACAGAGGGCCGAGATAGTGAATAACTGGGAATGCTACGTCAGGGTGGACAGGAAAGGGTTCCCCGAGGAGGTGGCAATTGGGTAGGGAGCCAAATGATGAGAAACATCTTACTGCAGAAATAGCCGGGGGAGAATGTTCCAGGCAGAAAAGAACAGGAAGAGCGAATTTCCTAAAAGAAGAAAGGATGTGGCTTTTTTAGAGAAACTGAGAAAAGATGAGCATGCCTAGTGCTAATGCCAGGGAGAGTGATCTAAGGTGAGACCAGAGAAGTTGCTCGAGGACACAATGTGTCTTGAGGTCATAGAAAAGGATCCACATTTACTTGTTATTGCCGTGGAAAGCCACGTGTTCCCACCTTACCCTCAATAACTCCCTTATTGTATGATAAGACATAATATCAGCTTTGACTACTTTATGACGTCCGTGTAAGGATCAAATGATGTCATGTGTATAACAGTAAATGTTACATATAAAACTCTCCATAATAAAAGCCCATAGAGTGAGTATTTCTTTTTCTTTTTTTCTTTTTTTTGATTTGGAGTCTCACTGCATCACCCAGGCTGGAGTGTAGTAGCACATTCACAGCTACCCCAACGTCAACCTACCAGGCTCTGGCGATCCTTCTGCCTCCGTCTTCCAAGTAGCCAGAACTACAGGCATGTGCTACTGTGCCCTACTAATTTTTGATTTATTGGAGAGACGAGATCTTGCCAAGTTGCCCGGGCTGGTCTTGAATCCACAGACTCAGGCAATCCACTCATCTTGACCTCCCAGAGTGCTGGGATTGCAGGCTGAGCCACCAGGCCCGGCTGCAACTATTTCATTTTTAAAGAGATTATTGACTCTTTTTTTTTTATTAATCAGTATTTTTTATTATGGTTTTGTGGGTACAGTTAAGGGTTAGGTGTACAATTACGTTTCATT
>NW_007183134.1:139588-170252 GCF_000164805.1 Carlito syrichta
AAACATACGTGTGCAGGTATCTTTTTTATAGAGTGATTTGTGTTCTTCAGGGTATATTCCCAGTAGGGGGATTGCAGGGTCAAATGGAAGTTCAATTTTTAGAGCTTTTAGGAATTGCCACACTGCTTTCCACATATTGACTCTCTTAAAGCAACAACGGTCATAACTTTTAGGGGATATAAACACGTAAGGAAGCAACATGTATGACAATAGTAATATAAAGGGTGGAGGAGAATTACACTTTGTATGGTATTTACATTGTTGTGAGATTGCAAAATAGTTACAGATCTCTGGGATCCACTAAAATATAGTACAAGTTATAGCTAAAAGGACAGTGGAAGAAAAAAATAGAATAATAAAAATCTTTCCTTTTTTTATGCCAATTTGAATTTATGATAAATATGGCACATAAAATTTAATTTTAAACCTAGTAGTGTTTTCTCAGTGAAACTTGATGTGTAACACAGTTGCATTCTGTTTTTCATGTAACATTTTCCTGGTATTGTTTTGGAATAAAGAAAACACAAACCACTGATGAGGCCTAACTCTGTTTTCTCCTAATATGGTGAGGTATGAAGCTGCAGATTAAGGCTCTTCAGACTGTCAGATGGCCTAAGGGTCAAAATGGCGTAGTTTCAAGAGTAAAGTTCATGGTCCAAACTCCAGAGGCCCTGGGGTGAAGGGGAAATATTTGGATCTTTAACTAAAAATGTGAGAGCTCTTCCAAGTGCGCTTATCCCCAAAAATGCTGTCTGACTTTTTTGCCAAAAAATAAAATAGTGGATCATTGCAATTAAAGGATTCTCAGGGTGGATTATCTCGCATGAAACCAGCATGTTATTCAGCAGCCCACGACCAGCCTTTCACATCTGTTCCCTCTGCCCCCAAGCAGTTTTATGAAGGTCTTTTCTCTGAGATCCTATTAGTATACCCTTTGTGTGACTAAGAAACTGTATCTTAATTGATATTGTGATCACTAGTCCTAAATATATCTTCCTCTTGTCTTCTATGATTCCCTTATTATTTTTCACTTCTTCAAACATTTTTAGCACTTGGATATATCTGTATGTTTGCTTAACTTCTAAGACACATCATACCACTCTGTGCAGCCATTGAGGCAATGTCATGGTGCTAGCATGGAAAAAAATGTCAATGACATGTTTTTGAGTCAGGAAAACGAAGCAGCTTATAGAACAATATTGATATAATACAGGTGGCGAAGATCTCCGTTGTTGCTTTATACAATTGTTTATTAAATGTTTCTACTTACACATGACTTGGTTTTCTTACAAGTCAAGCATATTTACTTTTAAAAGAAATCAACCTAAGATATCCAGAACTAGAAAAAATTTTGGGTATCCATATGCTTTTTCTGAATATGGTACATGGGGGGCAGTCGTCTGTGTGAGCAGTGGCAATTCATTTCAGTCTTTTAAGCAGTAGATGCTTTTGTACTAGTAACTCTATGAATTTGTTAGTGGTTTTCAGTATGTCTTATTACAAAAGGAGAAAAGTCTTACAAGCCTAAAAATAATGAAGGGAGCAATAATTGGCTTGATGTCTTGTTGATTTCATAGATATTTCAACCACCAGAATGTGTCTGTCTTGTTGAGCTGTAGAGAATTTAGTGAAAAGCTCTTATCACTCAGTTATTAAGCGAAGCTGCTTAAAAATCTTTTTTAACCACACAACATGTAAAAAGCAAAAGCGAATATTTCATGTTTTCCTGAAATGTTTTGATTTTAAAAAATAAATTGAGGCCGGGCACTGTGGCTCATGCCTGTAATCCCAGCACTTTGGAAGGCCGAGGCAGGAGGATTGCTTGAGCCCAAGATTTCAAGACCAGCCTGGGCAGCATAGTGAGACTTCATCTCTATAAAAAATCAGAAAAATTAGCTGGGCATGGTGGCTTGTGCCTGTAGTCCCAGTTACTTGGAATGCTGGGTCTGAAGGATCCCCTGAGCCTACAAGGTCAAGGCTGTGGTGAGCCACTGCACCCCAGCCTGGGTGACAGAGTGAGACCCTGACTCAAGAAATAAAAATAAAAAATAAATTGTGTATCTTGCTGTCAGTTAATGTCAAAACTAGAACTATTTACAGTCAAGTGCCATAAAAAGATCAGTGATAAAATTCCAGACTTTTTGAGCTGTGGTCTCACACTGTTGTCCAGGCAGTAGTGCAGTGGCACAATTATGATTCACTGCAGCCTCAACCTCCTGGGCTCAGGCGATTCTTCCACTTCAGCCTCCCAAGTAACTGGGCCTAAGGGGACTACAGTCATGTGTCTCCACACCCGACTGATTTGTTTATTTTATTTTTTTTGTAGAGACATGTTCTCACTATGTTGCTTAGGTTGGTCTTGAATTGCTGGGCTCCAGCAATCCTCCTGCCTTGGCCTCCTAAAGTGCAGGGATTACAGGTTTGAGCTACTACACCTGAATAAATTCCAGAATTTTTTACTTAGGGTCATTTAGAAATCTAGAGAGATTCCTGGAGGTATAGAGAAGATAAGCAAACAAAAATTTTTTGTCTTATGAAAATATCATTCCCCCTCTTCTTCTGTACTCTCATGCATGTAAGTATTCTTTACATGTGCCATAGGCTGTACTAAATCTAATAACAATCTACTGCTGCTCTGTATATCGAAGATTCATTGTCTTAAGTGAATCATAAAGCCCACAGTGAGCATTCCTGTCCATTGCTCGCGTTACCTCTTTCCACCTGGGATTTCTTGTTTTGAATGAAACAGCTCAGACCACACATTGTTTAAGAGATAGTCTCAGTCTTCTTGTTCAGTTTCACCTGAATCCAAGAAGAAGGCAAGGTTGGAGGAGGTTCTTTGAAAGAAGTTGCAGCCGGGCTTGGTGGCTCAGCCTGTAATCCCGCGCCTTTGGGAGGCTGAGGTGAGTGGATTGCCTGAGCCCGCGGGTTCGAGACCCGCCTGGGCAACTTGGCAAGACCTCATCTCTACAATAAATCATAAAATCAGCCGGGCGTGGTAGCATTCGCCTGTAGTTCCAGATACTTGGAAGGCTGAGGCGGAAGGATCGCTAGAGCCCAGCAGGTAGAGGCTGCGGTGGCCGGGAGCAGCCACTGCACTCCAGTCTGGGCGACAGAGTGAGATTCCAACTCAAAAAAAAAAAAAAAAAGAAGTTACAAACTCACACCAAATCTGAAAATTAAAAAAGAAAAAAAAGTCAGTAAGAACAAAAACAGATTTTACTACAAAGTATTTACTACAAAGTAATACAAAGTGTTCCAATTAATCAAACATTCTACTCCTAGGAAGTGTAATATATGTCTGTCATGTATCATGGAGCCATGTACAATGATCTCCCCCAATTTCCTCTCCTCCAGCCTCTGGCACCACCATTCTACTTTCTGTCTCTGTGAATTTGACCGCTTTCAGCACCTCATATAAATGGAATCGTATAGTACTTGTCTTTTTGTGAGTAGCTTATTTCACTTAGCACAGTGTCCTCAAGTTCCATCCATGTTGTAGCATGTGTCAGAATATCCTTCATTTTTAAGACTGAATAATATTTTGCCTATATATACCATATTTTGCTTATCCATTTGTTCATTGATGTACAGTTTGGCTGCTTCCACCTTTTGGCTATTATGAATAATGCTACTGTTAATGTGGGTGTATAAATATTTCTTTGAGCCTCTGCTTTTAATTCTTGTGGATATATACCCATAAGTGAAATTGCTGGATCTTATGGTAATTCTATGTTTAATTTTTAGAGGAATCACCTTACTGTTCCGATAGAGGCTATACCATTTTACTTCCCCACCAATAGTACATCAAAAAATTAGAAAAGAAAAAAGTACTATACCTGCATAATAAACATTTGTATACCTAACTCTGAATTGTACCCCACATTTTTAAAATAGAAATTTTAAAAAAAAAAAAACAGTGCATAAGGGTTCCAGTTTCTCCACATCTCCACCAAAACTTGTTTTGTTTTGAGCCAGAGTTGCCCTGGCTGGAGAGCAGTGGCATGAGCCACAATCATGGCTCACAGCAGTCCCAACCTCCTGGGTGCAAGCAATCCTTCTACTTGGGACCACAGGCATATGCCAGCACACCCAGCTAATTTTTAAAAATTTTTTGCAGAGATGAGGTTTTGTTATGTTGCTCAGGCTGGTCACGAACTCCTGGGCTCAGGCAATCCTCCCACCTCGGCCTCCTAAAGTTCTGGGATTACAAGTGTGAGCCACTGCACCTGGCCCAAAATTTGTTATTTTCTTTTTTTAAATAGTAACCACCCTAATGAGTATGAGTAGCCAACTTTTTACACCCTTCTCTGTCATTATCTCAGATACTTTACAGAAGCAAAAATGTGTTTTTAGTCAGGCTCTCACTGTATCACCTAGGTTGGAGGGCAGTGGCAAGATCACTGCCCACTCAGACTCCTGGGCTCAAGCAGTTCACCTGGCTGTAGCCTCCCGAGTAGCTGAGACTATAGGCACACATCAACACACCCAGCTAATTTTCTTTTTTGTAGATGAGGTCTTACTATGTTTGAGGCTGGTCTCAAACTCCTGGGCTCAAGCAGTCCTCCCTCTTTGGCCTCCCCAAGTGCTGGGATTACAGGCATGAGCCACTACGCCCTACACAGAAGCAAAGTTTTACTATACTTTTTTTTTGTAAGCCAGCATCTTTCTCTGTGGTCAGACTGGAGTCCAGTTGTGCAGACATAACTCTATGCAGCCTTGAACTCCTGGGCTCAAGCAATCCTCCTGCCTCAGCCTCCCTAGTAGTTGGGTCTACAAGCATGAGACGCTACACTTGGCTAATTTTTTCCTTTTCTTCTTGTGGAGCTAGGGTCTTGTTCTGTTGCTCAGGCTCAAGCAGCAGGACACTCATAGCTCACTACAGCCTCAAACTCCAAACTTCAAGTTACCTTTCCATCTCAGCCTTCTGTGCTGGGACTGTAGACGTGAGCCACTGCACCTGGCCCTTGTTTTTTTGGTTTTTTAATTTCAAAGATGTGGGGTACAATTCAGGATAAGTCCCTTATTTTAACTAATAAATAATAGTATTTTATGAGTGTGTGAAAATTATAAAAAGCATTTTCATGTTAATTTTATATGACCAGAATCATTATGAAGTATATAGAATTTTTCAAAAGGGCCATTGTCACTGAATGGAGAATGTTCCCTCAAACACTACCATACTAATCCACTTTTCCATTTAGTGTAATATACCCTTATAATATAAATATAACCAACTTTCATTCACAGATGTCTTTTTTGTCCCCAGAAAATCCATCCCACGCTGCCGAAGAATCAACAGGATGCTCTCCAATGAATCCCTCCATCCCGCCTCATTCAGCCGCTCCAACTCACAAGCCTCCGTAGACAGCGCCTCCATGGAGGATTTCTGGCGGGAAATAGAAAGCATTAAAGAGAGCACCATGGGAGGACAAGAGGAACAGCCACCAGCCGAGGCCATGCCTGTGGATGGTAAACGCTGAACTTGTTCTCCTGTGTGCTGACTGACTCTTTTTCTGTAGGCAGGCAGGAATCATCCCAGTACTAATTTAACCAATGAGTCTGTGGAATTCTGCACAACAACTACATACTCCCACTGATTGGGATCTACTGTACTGGTTCAGGGCAGCTTTTATCCAAGGTGGCATGACCTGAAGGAGGGCTGGTCCCAAAAAAATCCAAATTGATCTCTTATGCATCACTTCTTGGGGATGCTGTACCCATCTGTTGATTGGATTCGTTATTAACAAACAGGCTGAGTGTTCTAATTTTGATGGCCTTTGCATTTGTACATTTGCCTATTCATTGCTGAAGAGAGAGAAAAATTTTGGCAGTATAATTTTGGAGAAAAAATTTTACTTTAAAGCATTTACTGGCCAGGCACAGTGGCTCATGCCTGTAATCCCAACAATTGGGGAGGTGGAGGCAAGAGGATTGCCTGAGCCCAGCCTGGTCAACTTGGCGAGACTCATCTCTACAATAAATAAAAAATTAGCTGGCTGTGGTGGTATGTGCCTGTAGTTCCAGCTACTTGGAAGGCTGAGGTGGAAGGATCGCCTGAGCCCAGCAGGTCGAGGCTGCGGGGGCTGTGAGTGTGCCACTGTACTCTAGTCTGGGGAACAGAGTGAGACTCTGAGTCAAAAAAAAAAAAGAAAGAAAAGAAAAAAGCACTTACTGCCATGACTGTTTTAGATTGTTTTTATATTCCACCAAATAAAAGGCGTGTTGAATATTCTGACTTTCAGTAAAACTAAACAGAATATGGTTGAAGACTGGGAGAAAAAAACAAAAACCAAAGAGCAGTATAATCGTCCTTAGTTCTCAAAAACAGCAAAACTGCTCACCCGGGATTGAAAGGGTAGGTCATCTCTTCCAGGCCCTCGATGTCAACGAGTAAATATTTAAGACATCCAAGAGAGACTAAAGGTATTTGGTAAGTATACAGCTAAGAATGTTTTTATTAGCCAGTGATTAACCTCAAGACAACGACCAAGGTAAACTGAAACTTTAGAAAACCTTCTCATTGTCATTCTTTTTTCTACAAGTCTGTCTTTTTCAGGACTAATAAATAATCGTTTAGATGTACCTCCATTAGTATATGTCCCACATTGGTAGAAATAATAAGCCCATCACACATTTGAGAATTCATTCAAGGGAACCGCCCTCCATCAGTGAAGTATATTCTTACTTCCATCACTTGCTTCCTTAATTTTTCCTTTTAAGATCCAGAAAACAGGAAGACACATAAGGGAAAATACTTCTTATCCTCATCCCTTTTTTTCTTATTTTTTAGCCAGATAGCTGTATAATCACAAATTCACACTGATAACCTCCTTTTTATTTTTTTGTTTTTGAGTCAGAGTCTCACTTTGTTGCCCAGGCTGGAGTGCAGTGCCATGATCCCAGCTACTGCAGCCTTGACCAGGGCTCATGCAATCCTTCTTCCTCAACCTTCCAAGTAGCTAGACTACAGGCATATGCCCCTACACCTGATGAATTTTTTTAATTTATCGTAGAAACAAGGTCTCGCCAAGTTGCCCAGGTTGGTCCTCTCGCCTCTGCCTCCCAAAGTGCTGGGACTACAGGCGTGAGCCACCATGCCTGGCCAACCTCCAATTTTGATTCAACACCACAGGCTTTGCTACTGTTCCCTTTTTCTAAATGTGTGACTCCCTTCTCCAGTAATGAGAAACCTGACTCCTACACTCTACCATACATTTACTCATTTGCTCAAGCCTAGAATACACAGAAGTTATTTTCAGTTTGCTTGCCTAAACTGCTACAAAAAGCAGACCTATTCGCTAGATATTGATTCACAGATATTTTTTTCCTGTTGTGTTTGCACATATCTTAAGTGTATAATCAATGAGCTTTGACAAATGCACTCACCCATAGGACCTGACACTTATCAAGATAGATAACATTTCAACCAAGCTAGAAAATCTCCTTATATTTTTTTCCCCCGGTCTGTCTCTTCCCTTCCAATGACAACCATTGTTCCAGTGTGTTTGCATTACAAAATAGTCTTGGGTTCAGCTTCTTTCACTGAGCATGTTTTTGAAATTCATCTAATGTATCAACAGCGAATTCCTTTTTATGACTGGGTAGTTTGATGAGTTCACTAGGGCTGCTGTAACAAAGGACCACAAACTGGTGGCTTAAAACAATAGAGATTTATTCTCTTGTAGTTCTAAGGGCTTAAAGTCTGAAATCAAGGTGTCCACAGGGCCATGCTTTCCTGGAAAGTTCTCAGGCGAATTTATTCCATGCCTTTTCTTAACTTCTGGTGTTGCTGACAATCCTTGGTGTTCCTTGTCTGTTGACACCACATTGTGCTGCCTTTAGAGTCACACAGTGCCCTCCCTGTTTTTGTCTGTGTCTCTTTTCTTCTTACAAAGACACCAGTTATATTGGATTAAGGGCCCACCCTTACCCAGTGTGACCTCATCCCAATCTCCATCTTAATTACATCTGCAAAAACCATGTTTCCATATAAGGTTATATTTGCAGATACCAGGGTTTAAGATTTCATACATCTTTGTGGGGAACATAATTCAGCCCTTAGTGGCAATATTCCATTATGTATTCATAGAGTGCCGCAGATTTGTTTAATGGCTTGTGGTTTGTTTACAATTTTGGCTATGCTGAATAATGCTGCTATGAGCAATCTTGTGGAAGTCTTTTTGTACAGATAAGTTTTTCTCTTGGATAGATGTATTTTTCATAGAATATGTTTAACTACATAAGAAACTGCCAGTATTTTTCCAAAGTGGTTGTACCCTTTACACCCCTTCCAGCAATATATGACAGACAGTTCCATTTCCATATGCTAGCAGCCTTTGAGGTTATCTGTGTTCTTGATATGCGTGATTCTAACAAATGTGTGGGGTATCATCTCATTGTGGTTGTAACCACATTTCACTGATGATTAATGATGTTGAGTATTTTCCTGGACTACATTGTCCTTTCATACCTCTTGCTTTGCGAAAACTTCTGTTTTTTTTTTTGTTTGTTTGTTTGGTTTTTTTTGAGTTGGAGTCTCACTCGGTCACCCAGACTGGAGTGCAGTGGCTCCCGGCCACCGCAGCCTCGACCTGCTGGACTCTGGCAATCCTTCCGCCTCAGCCTTCCGAGTAGCCGGAACTCAGGCGCGCACTACCATGTCCGGCTAATTTTTTGATTTATTGTAGAGATGAGGTCTCGCCAAGTTGCCCAGGTGGGTCTCGAACCCACGGGCTCAGGCAATCCACTCACCTCAACCTCCCAAAGGCGCAGGATTACAGGCTGAGCCACCGAGCCCAGCTTTTTTTTTTTTTTTTTAACTGTTTTTTTATTACTGACTTGTATGAATTTTGTATATATTCTGGATATTAGTCCTTTGTCAAATATATGTATTGCAAATGTTTTCTCACTGTCTGTGACCTATTTGTATTCTTTTTTTTTTTTTGAGTTGGAGTCTCACTCTGTCACCCAGACTGGAGTGCAGTGGCCGCACCGCAGCCTCAACCTGCTGGGCTCCGGCGATCCTTCCGCCTCAGCCTTCCAAGTAGCTGGAACTACAGGCACACGCTACCACGCTCGGCTCATTTTTTATTTATTGTAGAGATGAGGGCTCTCCAAGTTGCCCAGGTGGGTCTCGAACCCACGGGCTCAGGCAATCCACTCACCTCAGCCTCCCAAAGGTGCCGGATTACAGGCTGAGACACCGAGCCCAGCTATTTGTATTCTTAATGGGTCTCTTAATTAGGTTTCTCTGTGTGTGTGTGTTTCCAGTTGTTTGTTGCTGGCATTTAGAAATACAATTGATTTTTGTATCTTTACCATTACCTTCCTAAATTGATTGTCTACTAGTCATCTACTAGAATTCTTAGGATCTTCTACATATTCATCTGTGAATAGAGACTGTTTTTCTTTGCCTTTCTGATGTGTAGACCTTTATTTCTTGATCATGCCTTATTGTGCTGGCTGGGGCCTCCAGTACAAGTTGAATAGAAGTGTGATAGCACATGTCCTCGCTGTGTTTCCAGTTTTACAGGGAAAGGGCTCAATAGCCACCATTAAATATGATGGTAATTGTAAACTTTTTGTATGCTTTTTACCAGATAGCTTTCTAGTCCTAGTTTTCTGGCAGTAATGTGATTATATATATTGTTGAATTTTGTTACATGCTTTTCTAGCATTTTGGATCTTTGAAAAATAAAATACAATTTTTCTCTTCTTTGTTCCATGTTTTTGTGTTTAATTTGTTTGGGTTTTTTTAAAGACTAATTTTAAATCTTTAAATATGAATATGAACAGTTCTTTATAAGCATGACTTTCATTCTATCCCATAAATTTTGGTGTGTTATATCTTCATTATCATTCAATGTTAAATGTTTTCTGATTTTTCTTATTTGTTACTTAATTTACAAATATTTAGGGATTTTCTGGACATTTTGTTTTGGTTTCTGAGTAAACTGTGTTATGGTAAGGTATAACATAGTTTGTAAGTTCCAATCTTTGAAATTTGTTTAGACTTATTTTATGGCCCAGAATATGGTCTGCCTTGGTAAAGTTTCCATGTGCACTTTAAAAAGAATATGTTTGACTGTTTTTAGTGTAGTTTTCTACAAATGGTTGTCAGATTAAGATCGTGGTTCATTTGATCGTATCTATTGTCCTCTTACTAATTTTTGTCTAATTATTCTATCAGTTACTGAGGAAAGTTATTAAAATCTCCAACTCTGGGTTTATTTTGTCCTTTTGTCAGTTTTTGTTTCTTGTTTGAAACTCTGTTATTAGGTGCATGTACCTTTAGGATTGTTATTTCTCCTTGTTGAATTGGCCCCTTTTATCATTATAAATGACTTTCCTCAATACTTCTGATAACATTCCTTGTCTTGAAGTCACCCTTATCTCCTATGATACAGTCACACTGGCTTTCTTAGGGTTACTCCTTGCAAGGTATGTGTTTTTCCATCCTTTTACTCTCTTCTTATCTGTCTCTTCATATTTCTTTGTAATTTCTATGTTTGCATTTTAGCTGTATTGCTTTGAGTTTTTTAGTTGCTGTTCAGGCATTTTAATATTCTTCTGTAACTTATCATAGTCTAAATTATTATACTTCTTCAAATAAAGTATAAGAATCTTGCAGGCCAGGTATGGTAGCTCATGCCTATAATCCCAGCACTTTGGGAGGCCGAGGTGAGAGGATTGCCTAAGCCCAGAGGTTCGAGAGCAGCCTGGGCAACTGGATGAGACCTTGTCTTTATGATAAATCAAAAAATTAACTGGGTGTGGTGGCACATGCCTGTGGTTCCAGCTACTTGGAAGGCTGAGGTGAAAGGATCTCCAGCAGGTCAAGGCTGCGGTGGCCATGAGTGTGCCACTGCACTCCAACCTGGGCAACAGAGTGAGATTCCAACTCAAAAAGAAAAAAAAAAAGAATCTTGCAGCGTATAATTCCATTCTTCTTCCTGTCCAGTGCTTTATACTATTGTCATATGTATAGCACCTACATATGTTGTACATATGTCAATTCGCTGTTGTAATTTTTGCTTTAATTTGTCTGTGTACTTCTTATATATTTTTTGGAATAATTTCGAACATATAGAAAAGTCACAAATACAATTCAAAGAACTTTTTTTCAGAGACTATTTGAGACTAACTTGCCAACCTGATGCCCCATCACTTATTCACAGGTACTTTAGGTGGTGTGTGTGTGTGTGTGTGTGTGTGTGTGTGTGTGTACAGATAGAGAGAGTCCCTGTACAGTCACCAGTCACAAGGTACATATTTAAAATCAAGAAATTATCTAAAAATAATTTCTCACACATTGCTATCATTCAATCATAAGACTACATTCGAGTTCTAGCTATTTGCTTCTGTATTATTTTTTATCACAAAAGTCTGTAATTTAGAATCACTTGTTGAGTTTAATTGCCATGTTTCCCTTAGTTTTTTTTTTTTTACCGCCTGGAAGTTTCTTAATCTTTCTTTGATTTTTATGACCTTGACACTTCTGAAGATTATAGGTTATTTTGTAGAATGTTCCTCCATTGGGGTTTGTCTGCTGTTGCCTGATGATTTAGATTCAGGTTATACCTCTTTGGCAGGCTGTGGTGCTGTCCTCTCATTGCATCCTATCAGGTGGCTCACAATGTTGATTTCTCCCACTAACTGGTTATGTCCACCTTACTTAAGGTGGTATATGCAAAGTTTCTCCAATGTGCAGTTAATCTTTTCATGTTTGTAATTATTACTCATTTTCTTGGGAGATACTTTTAAACTATGTAAATATCCCAGTATACATCAAAATATTTATGTCAGAATGGACTCTTGGTTTATTTCATGGGTATGTCTTTTACTTTCATTTATTTTGATGCTCAAATTGTCCCACATTTGATCTGGTAATGGGCTAGGGAATATGTAAGCAGATTCCAAGCATCCCAATGAAAAACAACAGCTGAAGGCTAAAATAACTGACCAAAGTTACAGATGCTGCGTAGAGTAGGGAAAACAGTTGGGAGTATGAGTCAAGTTAACTGCTAGAACTATAATGAACTCTCTTTAGAGCAGGTTAAGGAATACACAATCTCTAATTGAGCACTCTGAAAGAGGTGGTGTTTGAGCTATATGCAAAAGCAGAAATGTTGCCTTCTCTAATAGAGTTAGTAATCTAGAGGAAGAAAAAAGTAACTAATGAAAAAATATAAATAGCTATAATTTGGGGAGAAAATTATTTGAAGAAAAAGAAACAGCAGTATTAGGATTGACAGCAGTAGGACATGACCTTGTCTGATGGGCTCAGGGGGAAAAAATGACTTCATTGAGGAAGGGATATATAAACTGAGATCTAAAAGATTGGTGGTCTTTAATTACGGGGTCCAATAGAAAGACTGACTTGTCCACAGGCCTTGTGACATAAGGAATGTGGAGTTTTGGGGGAATCCAAAGTAGGCCAGTTTTGCCAGAGAACAGGGGTTGAGGAAAGCATGGTATGAGTGTGTCTAGAAAAGTAAGTAGTTTCATATCTTGTCGATCATCTTAAGGGTTATAGTCTTTTTTTTTTTTTTTGAGTTGGTGTCTCACTCTATCGCCCAGACTGGAGTGCAGTGGCATGTCCCCGGCCACCGCAGCGTCAATCTGCTGCGCTCTGGCAATCCTTCCACCTCAGCCTTCCAAGTAGCCAGAACTACAGGCATGCACTACCATACCTGGCTAATTTTTTATTTATTGTAGAGACAAGGTCTCGCCAAGTTGTCCAGGTGGGTCTCAAACCCGCGGGCTCAGGCAGTCCACTCTCCTCGGCTTCCCAAAGTGCTGGGATTACAGGCTGAAACACCGAGCCCAGCCAAGGGGTTTATTCTTAATCCTAAGAATAAAATACAATATTTTTATTTGACTTCGAAAAGACTGATTTAGTTACAGTGGAAAATGAATTGAAAGGGGGTCAAGATTGACTGTAGGCAGAACTGTTGGGAGTCTTTTGCAGTGCAGGGAGAGAGGATGGTAGCTGTGACCAGGATCATGGCCGAAGAGATAAAAGAAGGTGGACAATTTTGAGAAATAATAAGAACATCATATCAAAAGGTCTTGGTAAGGCGTTGGAGTTGTGTGAAAGCGAAGAAGGTCTCAAGAATGTTACCTGAGTTTTTCACTTGCCTAGTTATGTGGATAGTGAGTTTCTCTTATTGAAATGTGGAATCCTGAAAGAAACCTTGAGTTGGGATCAAAGAATATGAGTTCAGGTTTGAACACAGTGAATAAGACATATGATTGATAGAGCCAAGTAGACATTGAATAGGTGGTTAGGTATATGAAACTGAAATTCTTAGGAGTGCTCTCTGTTGAAGCTATACATTTGACAACTGGAGTGATGAGCATAGGAATGCACTGCACCTAATTCAGCAAACTAGGAGTAACACTGATGTCTGCCATGCACATCTCTTGCCTGTGGAAAACATTTTCTTACATTTTCTGCAGTCAGAGTCCAAGGACTTCGACCATACTCATACCTGGTTTATGTCTACTCTAGCCACCAATTACTCTTTCATTATTCTTTTTTTTTTTTGAGTTGGAGTCTCACTCTGTCACCCAGACTGGAGTGCAGTGGCCGCTCCTGGCCACCACAGCCTCGACCTGCTGGGCTCCGGCGATCCTTCCGCCTCAGCCTTCCAAGTAGGTGGAACTACAGGCACACGCTACCACGCCCAGCTCATTTTGATTTATTGTAGAGATGAGGTCTCGCCAAGTTGCCCAGGCAGATCTCGAACCCACGGGCTCAGGCAATTCACTCACCTCAGCCTTGCAGGGCGCGGGATTACAGGCTGAGACACTGAGCCCGGCATCTTTCATTATTCTTTACAGAGGTAGAGGGAGGAAAGCAATTTTTAAAACTTTGATATTAAGCCATATTTATAAACTTTGTCTTCAGAAATAAAAATCCTATCTAAGACATAAGTAAAGAAAGACTTCCAAGTCATAACTCACTAACTTAAAAGGTGTATTAGTTTAGATTAAGGCTGCCAATCATAAATTCACCTTTCATTTCTGTTAAAGGGACAACTTAAAAGCAAATGAACAATAAAAACAAGACAGCAAATAAAATATTTGCCTAGCTAAGAGTTTGAACCCATAAAGCACATTAGAGACTTTGTTTATACACCAGTGATGCAATAATGTAAGCAGAGTCTGGTACTCCTGCACTGACGCTTTGACATGCTATTTACAAATTACTTTAATCTGCTCTTAAACAGCTCTCATTTGGGTAATGCCTGTTTAGCATTGTTCTCAGAAATGTATGTGTAGTGAATTTTCTGATACAGGACATTGTTATTCTGAATTCCTTATGTTTCTTTATATCTAGTTTACAATAGCAATTGACTCTCATTGATGAATTTTAGGTTTTTGAATAGCCTTCTGAAAAAAAGAAATGATTATCTAATGTTTAGAATAAAAAGAAAAGTTGGAGAATGAATTGCTGTCATAAGTACATTGATTTTAAAAATCCTCATAGCCACCTAATACTCTTGTTATTATTACCCTCCTTGTTGTATTTTTTCTCTGGTTTGGTCTTGAGATCTTTCTCAAGAGAGAGTGGCTATAAACTCTAACCCTGCCCTAGAGGAGTTATAGGTATTTGGTCATGAATGTTTAAATTGTGCCTTTCACTGGATACTTCTTTATCCGGTGGATGATCTGATTTCTAAGTGTCCAAGAAAAAAGTTAGCTTCAGGTGTGTTGGCCAGGTGAGACACAGAGGAGGCAACAGAAGAGACAGGAGAAAGAGAGAGGGAGGGAAGGAGGGAAGGAGGGAGGGAGGGACAGAACCCTGAGGGAGGGAGGAACAGAACCCTGAGAGAGGGAGGGATAGAGGGAGGGAGGGAGGGAGAGACAGAACTCTGTGGGCCAAACCCTTTATTCCTGTGGGGAGTTCCAATTGGCGTGTTTAGAGCAAGCAGGTACAAATTCTATGGAGTCACACTGTGACTGAAGTGGTCACTGTGGCACATCTGCGTAGTTCATGTAGTGTATGTGAGTCAGTGGGAGGAGTCATGCAGTTGTATACAGCTGTCCCATAGGGAGGTGGTCACCAGGAGGTGATTGAGTATGGCAGGTACCTGAATCGGCCACATTAAGGAATTGGGAGGAGGTAGAAAACTAGAAATTGTGTTGAGTGACTAAACCTTACTTCTGGTATGAAAAAATTAAGCCAGAATCCAAAATAGATGTCAAGGCAACATAAAATTATAGGGATTCACTGCACTGATTTTGCTGACAAGAAACTAAGACCTAGAGATCTCTTAAAACTTAAAATTATTCAGCTAGTAAATGGCGGCACTGGGATTCGAAAATGCATTTGAGTAATTAAAAAATCTTTTTGTGTTCCATTAGACCATTTTAAAATTATAGTTTTGGTTTAAATATTTATATGGTATTATTTGTTGAAATCAATAGGCCAGATATGGCTTATATTTAACTCTCCGGCAAGGAAAATGACCTTACCAAGTCTGCCAGTTACCTTATTCTACCAGAAAATATTTTAAAATTTGACTCATTTTAAAAAGCAACATGTCCTGGGTGCAGTGGCTCACAACTATAATCCTAGCACTTTGGGAGGCCAAGGCAGGAGGATTGCTTGAGGCTGGGTATTTAAAAATTAACCGGGCATGGTGGTACATGCCTGTAGTCCCTGCTACTCAGGAGGTTGAGATGGGAAGATTGCCTGAACCTAGGAGGTCGGGGCTGCGGTGGGCCATGATTATGCCACTGCACTCCAACCTGGGCAACACAGTGAGATCCTGACTCAAAAAACAAACAAAAAACCCCAGACTTTTCATTCTTTCATTCTTATAGTTCTTTTCTTAAAATAACTGTAGAAAAAAATACATCTTATATTGCTTACTGGTATTTCTTATCTGATATGCACAGATCTACAGATACACAAATCATTCAATCACATGGAAAATGTCCTTACCCTCCCTTGGTGATGTTCTTTTACAGAAGGAGAACTTGAAGCAGAGTGGTTGCAAGATGTGGGTTTATCAGCTCTGATCTCTGGTGACAAAGAGGAAGATGGCAAGGCCTTGCTCTCTACATTGACTCGGACTCAAGCAGCTGCAGTGAAAAAGAGATATAATACCTATACTCAAACCATGAGGAAAAAGAATAAGCAGCCTGTCAGGGATGTCAGAGACATCTTTGGAGTCAGTGGATCTCCTGTAAGTAATAAACACGGCTCAAAAGGAATTTGTTTTGATTGGGAAGGTGGGGACTGGGGTGGAAAAAGAAATGTCAGAAAAGGCTGGGTGGCTGGTTCCATTCTAGCTTTTTGAGAAAAATAAGTCAAATAGACAATGCACATTTTTACAGATTTGAACTTTAGCAATCATTCCTTATCATCTACTCTGCAGTTTCTCATAGTACTAAGTTTATTTCCTTCTTTGTTAAAGTTGGAGTGTAACTACTTTGGATGTGGAACTAGTCTTTGTGGGTAGGATACACAGAGGCTTCACTTAAATTTAAGCACTGAATGGAAACTGTGTGGTCAGGCAAAGGAGTCCCAGGAAGTGGACTTAAGTATTGTAAGCAAGTCAGGTGGTTTGGTTTAAATGGGGGTGGTTATGAGAGAGTAGGTATAGTGGCCTTTGTGTTCAGATAAATTTAAATGGTGAAAAAAAAAGAGAGATTGAGAGAAAAGAAAGATACCAGCATGAATTAAGTGGGCAAGAGAATGATTCAGAAAACCTCAAGGGAAGCATCACGTGACTTGTGAGAAATGGCTGGCTGAAGGTCCAGCTTATCCTTAGCAATTCCATGGCCACAGTTTTACTTCTGAGGCTATTAATCTTGCTCTCCGAGGTCTTCATTTGTTTTATTACTAGCTCCGCCTGATGTTTACTCCTTTTCATTGCACCGTGGTATTACAATAATTGCATCATTGATGCAACAAGTACTTACGAATACATTTTCTGCGTGAGGTTCTAGGTTAGGTTCTATGCAGATAGGATTCTTGGAACTTTCTGAGTAATTAGTATACAGAAAAAAGGAAATTTGCTATTCAGCTGCAGTGACAAGTTGCCTGGGGCAAGTAAGTTAATCACTCTGATCTAGATTTCCTATCTGATTAATTATAATATCAATAATGACATACATTAAAACTTCAAGACTATTAGGAGGAAATTAGGGTTGAAGACAATCTCCAATTTAAGTTACTTTAGGTTGTCTGTAAGTCATGTCTTATCTTGGATGAATTAATCACATTGGGTAATGGCCAGGGAAGCTCATATAGGCCCAGTTAACCTTTGCATTTATGCCAGTCCTAGAGTAACACTGTCCTTCAGAACTTTCTACTGTGATGGAAATGGTCTGCTTCCATATTGTCCATTGTGGTAGCCCCAGTTTCATGTGGCTACCAGCACTTGAAATATGGCTAGTGTGAGTAAGAAACTGAATTAATTATTTTGTTAATCTTAATTGATTTAAATCGAAACAGTCACATGTGGCATTGCAGCATATGCATTTAACAGCACAGTTCTAGAGTCTTCTGCCCTACACGATATACCTGTGGTAAATGCATTCTGAGGTCTGTGCTGTGGAACTTTTCAGCCTAGTTGAAACCCGTGTCTTTCTGGATGGTGGGATTTTCTACAACTGTAACTGAGGAAAGGTGACTCCCACAACATGAGACAAGGACATCAGTTACAGGTGTCCTGGGAAAGATGCCCATCAGAGAAAAGTTTTTGCTGGTTTAAATTCCCTGGGTTGTTTTTCAGTTATCTTCCAGATCATCTCAAAAGGGGTCCTAAAAACTTCGCCAGCATGTTTTTTTTCGCTTTTATTTCCAGCTACCTCCAACTTAGGTTTTTCTTCTCCTTAGCAAATTGTGAAAGAGAAAAGGGTCTATAGACTTCCCCCGAATCTCTCAAGTTAAATTTTATGTTTTAAACATAAAGTAAAATCTTTTGCTTTTCTGAGAAATGCAGGTGCAATAAACTGCCCATTGTCTAACTCCAGGAAAGGCAGAGAGAGGGCTTTGGTGGGTACATTTGTGGTAGGTGAGACCCAGGGTTTTTCCTTCCGTCAGCCCTCCTTTCTCCTTCAGTCTTGCTGTTGAAGCCCCAGTTAGAGAGTGAATTGAGAGTGGCAAAAGAAAAGCCATGTACTCCAGGGAGTGAAAGGGGTCTTGTGCTATCCTGGAAAGATGGGGCAGTCAGTGAAATGAAAGTAAGTAAAATCCTGACATTGTATACAATACTTTAAAAATTTAGGTTGTTTCTTGTTTTCATGTAAAAAACCATATACAAGGGAGTCCCCCAAACAACCAGAATTATCTTTTGGACGGTAGACCCCTTATGTTAAGTACAGGTTCCCCCCCAGGTAAGTATTCTAGGAACCTATTGCAACCAGCTAGTGTTGTGAGAGGCTGCGTTCAGCTTCAGTGAAATTTTTTGTGGCAAACAGTTGACTGGTTCATCCACCATGACATTGCACCTGCCCACATCATGCTGAGTGTTTAGTGATTTTTGACCAAAAACTTCATGACCTCCCATGCCCAACCCTTCCTATTCACCCAGTTTCACCCCAAGCAACTTTTTTTTTGTTTTCTCAATGAGAAAAGTCTTCAAGAGGAAAAGTTTTGCTGATGTGGAAGAGGTGAAGCAAAAAACAGCAGAAACACTAAAAGGTATCAAAATTGATGAGTTAAAAACCTGTCTTAAACAGTGGAAAAAGCATCTTGATAGCTGTATTGCATCGAACAAGAGAGTACTTTGAAGGTGACTGAAGTTTAAAATGTAAGAATAAATACACAATTTTTGATAAATTCCGGAGGTTTTTTGGGTCCCTCATAAACCTAGCCCTTTTTAAAAAATGTTATATATTTACTATATATAAGGTCTAATAAACATCAACACAGTTTTTTTTTTTTCCTAAAAAAATTGGCATCTGATTCTACAGGTAAAGAGACGTGAAGCTTCTTGGGAATGTGCCTGAACTTTCTCAGTTTCTTTTTGAATTTGATGATATAAACACCAGTTCTTTCTTCCTCGTGCTCTGTCTCCATCCTGGTCTGTCTCTCACTTTGTCTGTGTTTCTTCTTGTCTCTTTCTCTTTCTTCTCTGCCTTTCTCTTCTTGTCTCTTTGTCCCCCTCTCTGTCTCTTTCTATTCTTTCTTTTTTTGGCATTATTTGCCTACATTCGTCAAATAATTACCTAAAATTTTTCATTTCACTTTCTTAGTGAAGACTTAACAAATTTCATAAGGATATTTTGCACTAATCTTAAACATATGAATTTGACCCAGTATACTTATCTGATGAGAATATAAATTCAATAATTTATAAAATAGATGTGTGGATTATACCTGTTCTTATTTATTTATTTATTTTTGAGTTGGAGTCTCACTCTGTCGCCCAGACTGGAGTGCAGTGGCACGCTCCCGGCCACCGTAGCCTCAACCTGCTGGGCTCCAGCAATCCTTCTGCCTCAGCCTTCCAAGTAGCCGGAACTACAGGCGCGTGCTACCACACCCGGCTAGTTTTTTTTTTTTATTGTAGAGACGGGGTCTCACCAAGTTGTCCTGGCGGGTCTCGAACCCCTGGGCTCAGAAAATCCTCTCGCCTCGGCCTCCCAAAGTGCTGGGATTACAGGCTGAGCCACAGAGCCCGGTCTGTTCTTAATTTTTTATACAGAGAATTACATGCTCTAAATCACTTTCATTCAGAATTTGGAAGCTCTTTGTTCATTTTCTTTTCTCATGTGCTACTGCTGTGGGAAATATAATGTCTCCATTGGTCTCGATCCTTTATCTAATAGATATGGCAGCTTTTTGAGTTATATTTTTTGTTGTTGGAATCCTGAAATTTCACTAGTTTTATTTTGCAAAAAATTTCATCCTGTTCAGTACTAAGTGAACTCTTTGAATGTGAGAACTAGTTCATTCTTCAGGTTTTGCATATTTTTTTCTAATATGTAAAACAAGTATTTATTCTTTTCATTTTCTCAGTCTTTTCCCCTGTGAGACTCCTGTTTGATGATTGTTGCATTGTTTGGATTGGACTTGTGTGTTTCTTAAATATTCTCTTATACTTTCCAAGTGTGTGTGTGTGTGTGTGTGTATGCATGTGCATGAATATGTGTGTATATGTTTGTTCTGTTCTGACTTGAATATCTCTTCAAGTTTATTTATTAGGAATTTGTCCATAGTTGTCTTAATACTTATGCCTTTCATTAATTTTTAAAACCTAATAGTCATCTTGCTGATTTGTTGAAGTCCCTTCTTTTCCCTGATTTCTCTTTCATTGTAGCAATCTGCTCTTGTTTCTTGGCTGCAGTAGTCTCTTAGCACTCTGAAGGTACTAACTAAATTAAACCTTAAATTCCAGCATTTTTCTTTTCCTTGAAGTATCTGTTTCCTTCAGAGTCATGTGTTTATTTTTATCATCACTGTTATCCTCTCCCATTTTTATAGTTTACTTGACTTAGATATTTGGACATTGATTTATATTGATTAGTGAAGGACTAGATTAATTGATTAGTATAGATAACGGCAGTTGTGTAGACCTGTTTTCTTCAAGAAGTCTCCTTGACTAGAAGTGTGGGCCTGTGTGAGTGGTGAAGAATATTGAGTGTCTTTATTCACTCGAGAACATGTAAATATGGCATCAATGCCAAAGTAACTAGGATGCTGAAGAACTGTAGCTTATTTTTTTTTAGGCAAACTGAGCATTTCTTTTTCTACTCCTTTCCATATCCTTTTAGAAGGCTACAAGTGAAGTACAATTCAACCTTCCTTCTGTCCATGACCACCACACCCTCACTGGCACAGCCACCACCACCACCATGTTAGTCACTGTCACCAAGAGTCAGCTGCTTCCGGCTCTTCAGTATTCGAAGGGAAGGGTCTGCTTAGCCTTTTTGCTTAGAAAAATATTTTGCAGTTACATTGGTCATTGCCTTCCAGGGTGCCTCCCTGCTCTTTTTATTTTCATTCTGGAAATGGGCTTTTTCTGGATCAGCGTTTATCTTCTACCCATTTTTCTCTTGTGTCTTTTTGCAGGCTTAGCTCTTCCTGTACCCTTACCAAACCATTGTTGCCAGCTTTTTATCTACCAGAAGCTTCTAGCAACTTCTATTCTGCTAATGGAAATGTTTAGTGGTTTTCAGAACTACACCTTTAAAAAGATATCTCTTTTGTCTCTTAGAGTAAATTTCAGGGAAGGAGAAAGTGGTATGTGCATTTTGCTATCTTGATCCAATTTTTTGGTGTCTATTCTTCAGTAGCGTCTACTCCTTTCAAAAAATAAGTGTGATTTGTACCCTTATTATGAAAGCAATACCATAATCTTTACCAGAAGCTTAGAAAATGTAAATAAGCAGCGTGAAGAATTTCATTAAACAACCAATGAACTTAATTTGTAATGGAATTCTTACAATGAAGGAATAGAATATTTAGCCCTTGTTTTATTAAAGCTATTGTACATTAAATTTTAAAAATGTGAAATTAATCTCTGGATACACGCATAGTCCTGTTCATCATGAATAGAATTCCAGTACCCAAATTCATTTTTCCAATATTCAAAATATATGAATTAAATATTTCTTTCAGTAACGCATTTAATTGGGCAAAATAGCCCAATTTATCTCCAGCTTCATAACTGATAAGCAATTAGCTAAAGGTAGAACTGATTGATAATTGACCATATAAATATAGACTTTCAGAATGCTTTTAAAACCATGATTATATATCTCTTGTATATATTTGACCTCATGTAACAGTAAACCCCAAAATTCATGAGTTATATACAAATATGGATTCGTTCTTCTCTCAAGAAACTGAAGTAGGAAATCTTTTTCCTTAATGTGCATCCAGCTTCCTTTTTCTCTTCCATATGCAGCCTTCATCTTTTGCTTACAAGTTGTCTAGGCCACTCCAGGGACCATATCCATTTTCCTGGCAGTTTCTGGAACTTATCTAATGGACTCTGTCCCTCTTCTACCCTTACTTTCCTAGAAATTCTACTCAGTAGAATTTCAGTTGCATCTTATTGCCCAGCTTTACACCATCCTTAGCTGCAAGGGAGTCTGAGACACTGATTTTTCTTTAGTTGGGCAGATAACTTCCTGAAAAAAAGTCAGGATTCTGTTAAAGATGATAGCAGATTGAATTGGGGGTATGCAGTTGCCAGTGTCTTCCACAGATAACAGTGTCTATTAATGTGCTTGGTATTTAGTATGCTCTCAGTATGGGTTGATATTTCGCTCAGTGCATTGGTCAATGAGTAGGCAGCCAAAATCTGTATGAATGTACACATGCTGTGAATAACAAGTGATTAATTGCACAATTAAATTTGGGAGGCTATTCCTGAAAAAAATGTGCTTTCATTTTTTTCAATAGCCAAATGGGTTTTGTATCCCAGCTCTCTTTTGGAAATGACCCTGAATGAAGAGTGGATATCAGTAATTCCCTAAAGAAATGGTCAAGTGGTAAGATAAAGCAAGGGAAACTGAATATAGGGAGGTTAGAAAAAATAATTACTTAAAGGCAGTCAGGAAAGCGTAGGGAAAAAATGCCCACATAACCTTGGAACAGTGAAGAAAAAGGAGACTTAAACTCAGGAATAAGTAATTAAATAGAAATCCACAAATAACTACATGCCCTACCTGTACCTACAATACCAAAAATAACAGCTACAGTCACAGCTGCAAGACCAAAATGTGGGGGAGGTTGTCAGCTCAACTTTTGTTCTCTGGACTGAGCTCATAATGGAAAATTGTAAGCTACCCTCCAAGTATCTTCTAGTATTAATTTAATTCTCACCATAAAAAGCATTTTGGCATTTCAGTTATTTTATTTATTTATTTTGGAGTTGAAGTCTCACTCTGTCACCCAGGCTGGAGTGCAGTGGCTCACTCATGGCCACCACAGCCTTGATCTGCTGGGCTCAGGTAATCCTTCCGTCTCAACCTTCCAAGTAGCTGGAACTACAGGCACACATCACCACGCCGGGCTAGTTTTTTTGATATATTGTAAAGACGAGGTCTTGCCAAATTGCCCAGACTGATCTCGAACCCGTGAGCTCAGGCAATCCTCTCACCTCAACTTCCCAAAGTACTGGGATTATAGGTGTGAGCCACTGCGCCTACCCAGCCATCAATTATTTTCTACATGTAAATATTTTCTGGGGAGCAGCATCATATCATATTATCTGAAATGTGTGGCAATAAGTGGGAAAAGCACACTAACACAGGAAGTCAACTCATTTCGTAACGGCCCACCTTGTCCATTTTAGTAGTTTCAAAGAATGCTAATCTGTCAATGAAGCTGTGTCTCTGATGAAGGCTTTATTTATATGAGGTGAATCCCATGCCATGATCAGTACCATCTGGCACAAAGCCTGGGTCCTCCTTTTGAAATGGTACACTAGGAACAGAAGTCATAGAAGGACGGGGGTTTGCTGACATCAGCCTCCACTTGGATTCACGGTAGCAGACCAGTAAATGGGAGACTTTCCTTAGTTATGCTTCAGTATGTTTTCCTCTCTTTAGCTTTCCTTTTTTTCTTTCCTGTTAGAGGAAGAGGAATTCTTGACTGTTCCAAGAATGACTTCTGTACTGTCCATGATCTGGCGAAGGTGGTGATGATAAATGATGTTTAGTTTCCATATAGTTTATTTTTATCTTATATCTGTTTTATGGGAGGCACTCTATCTGGATCTTAGAATGGTCTTAATGCAGGCCAACTTTTGGTCCCTTCCAAGACTCTACAGGATGGTTTGGATGTGGCCACTTTGTGTCCGGGCTGCTCTTCTGCTGCCTGAGGGCAGGCTGAGATCTGGAAGTGCATGTAGTCAGCTGGTGCTGTAAGCAATCCTGTTTTGCAGATTTCATCATAGTCTTGTTTTCTGATTTTATTGTATTTCTCCTAAGAGTATTCACTCCTTCTTTCAGAGGTCTTTGTGTTTTCTGTTGCATCAGCCTCAGGTGCCCTCAGGTTTTAGATCGTTCCCTCGGAATAGGGAGATTTACGAAGTATTTTACTTCCAACCTGGACACTTGACCTGAGACGTTTGCGCCTCTCTGCTGCCCCCCACAGGGTCATATGTAGGATGCTCTTGGGAACAGAGTGAACCACCAGGGCCTGTAGTATCAACAGGGTGGATGCCCCCTGGTTTCCCCAGAAGAATGTGATTCGCTTGTTTGAATAATTCCATGGGCTGGTAGAGAACTGAATCCCACTGTGCAGGGATAACTAAGGACTGTCCCCTGGATAAGGAGGGTTGTTTGACTGGACAACATCAGCAGGAGCAAAGTTGGGAAGAGAACTTACTATTATGGCAAACCAGATGTCAAGGCATCATATAATTATTGAGCCTTATTTTAGATCTTACACCACACCTACACTCCTCCCCCTAGCTGGAGACCCTTATTAGTCTGGGCAGACTTTATTTCTTTTCTCGTTTTTATCCTCATGTTGTATCTTCTAACTTCTTCCAAACTAGAGAAAATAAAACGGTGATTTTTTTGTAGATTTTCTCCTCTCTCAGTATGACATTGTAGAGAAACTTCTGTTTTAGAAGTGTATGTTGTGTAAGGATACTGTGTGAGTAGATTTTTAAATTGAACTACAGACTTTGCATCAGGCAAGCAGAAGCCTATAAAGTCTGGAAAATATATTTCTTACCTTTTTTAGATCTGATCATCTGAAGCAGAAGCTAATGTAGATCATTATATAAGGATATATATATTTGACAAGTGCTAGTCTTCACATATTTATAAACTGAATTTTAAAATAATTTTAAAATATTTATAAACTGAATTAATTTAAATATCAAAAATATATATTCTGGTTTGCTTCTGTGTCCAGGGGTCTCCAAGACCAACCCTAGGTTCAGTGATTTGGTAAGATTAAAGGACCCAACATAAAGTCATACTCGTGGCTATGATTTATTACAGCACAGGGATAAAAAACAAAATCAGCAAAGGGGAAAAGATTCATAGAACAGAATCCAGGGATTCTAGGTACAAGGTGCTAAGAGTCCTCTTTTGGTGGAGTCACATACAACAACTCCTTCAGCAACAAACTGCTGTCTCCAAAGGAAGTTCTTTTAAACCTCGGAGCCCCAGATTTTTACTAGAGGCTAATCACATAGGCGCCCTCTATCTAATGTGTGACAAAATTTCAGACTCCCAGAAGGAAAGTTGGTGTTCCGCATAAGACATATTTTTGCTCGAATAGTTGGGGAACAGTGACCCAATCTTAATATTTAGGGCATGACAGGAACCTCCTAAAATGCAAGTTCCCAGACACCAGCCAAGAGACAACCTTGCAAACAAGCCTTTCTAGAGAGAGTGTGTCAGGCCTGCATTGGTGACTCTCTTCTTCAGATCTCCCAATATAATATATTTCTGGGTGTAGGGAAGTAAAATTAATTTTGTTTGCCTTTATTTTCCTCTTTGACTCTTAAAAAGTAATGACCAGAGTCAACTTTGATTTCAGGAAAATCAAAATGAAACAACTGCAGTTATTTACCAAACACTCACTTAGTACTTACTCTAAACAATCCAGAAAAATAAGGAGACATGCCCCCAGACACAGGCCTTTTACGCATTAACTTAGAAATGAATATACATATTTTTTGAGATGGGGTCTCACTCTTTTGTCCAGACTGGAGGGTAGTGGCACAATCACAGCTTACCGCAGCCTCAACCTTGGGCAGTCCTCCCACCTCAGCCTCCCAGGTATGTGCCTCTACACCAGCTATTTTTTTTATTTTTCTTTCTTTTTTTTTTTGTAGAGACAGGGTCTCACTATGTTACTTAGGCTAGGCTTGACCTCCTGGGCTCAAGCAGTCCTGCCTTGGCCTCCCAAAGTGCAGGGATTTACAGGCATGATCTGCCACACCCAGCCTAAAAATGAATTTGATGTGCAAACAAAAGCAATGCCAATGGTCCAAAGATAAGGTTTAGTAACTCACAGTTACCATGTATGATAAAAGTTGGCCTTTGAATTCAGTGTTTATGAAATGATTTTACATCAGCTCACCCTGCATTTCTCTCTCATCAGCTACCACTCACCCACGTCCAACTATGCTCTGCCAACCCACTGACTATAGCTTTGGTGTAAAGCGAAATGGTTCTGTCTTGAGCTCCATCTGAGAGAATGAATAAAGTACCAGAAGGATCCTCAAATGGGCAGATGGAAGCAGAATTACCGCATGGCTCTGCTTGTCCTTTCCCTTCCCAGTCTTCTGTCAAAATGTTCTTCTCCCACTTGGCTTTTACTGTTTCTTTCATTTCAAATCCTTGAAGCCCTTACCACCTTTTAAAGATTAATTGGGGGCAAGCGTGGTACCAAACACATGAATAAACCTTTCACTGACACAGTAGAAAACATTTTAAGTTACCCCAGCCACATCCCTGAGCTGCTTACCAGTTTATAAAATGAGGAAGCGGGTACTGTCCTATCTCTCAGGACAATGATTAGGGATAGCCTACTAAAATGACTAAGAATCATAACAATACCAACTGGTATAACCACATATGTTACAAAATGTAACATCTTCTCTGACTGTACCTTTTACTCTCTGAGCAAACCTGGCAAGAAATGTCTCTGGATACTAAATTTTCATATACAAAAAACTTAAATCCCAAATTGGTGAGTCTTAAGCCAGAGGCCCTAAATCAGTTTTCTACAGAAATTTGTAGATATTGACCCATCTGCTTTTTCATTCGGTATTATTGCTGAGAAGTCTGATACCTTCTAAAACATATCCCTTTGTTTATATCCTGTTTTCATTTTTATATTTCTGGAAACTTTTTTGGTTTATCTTTATTTTTGGAGAACTGGAATATCAACAGGATATGAAATATTTTTTTCCATCATGACCAGCCCTCAGCTTTTTGTTTTCTGAAACTGTTCCTTTCCTTACAATTTTGGACATTTTCTTCCCATCATTTCTGTGATTATTTCTTTCTCTCCATTTTCTCTATTCTTTCTTTCATTGCTTGGATTAAACTCACTTATCTTCCATTGTCTCTTACATTTTCCAGTCTTTTTTCTGTTTAGTCTGTATGCCAGCAGATTTCGACTACTTCGTTTTGTAGATCCTTAATTTTTAGTCATTTTATTATGCTAATTTTGCCATGTATAGTTATAATTTTGCCCCTATTGAATTTTGAATTCAGCAATCATACTGTGAATTCATAAGAATGCCACTTCTTTCACTGATCCTCCTTTTATTGTTATAGTTAGTTCCTGACTTATGACTGCAATAGCCTCTCAAATCTCTGAAGTTATTAAATAATTACAAACATTCTTCTCTTTCCTCAATTATGTGTTTGTCCCAAAATGGTTATCACTATAGTTCTTTTTCATGATGCTGCTTTTCTCTTGGCTACTGAAGTATAAGTCATTGCAAAGTACAGTCATAAAACCTGGCTTTAAAATAGCGTGGCTTTATCAGTAAGTCACATGACTCGGGCAATTAGAGTTTTACTCTTCTTATAAAAAGAAGAAACTTAAGGAGGAAAACCAAGGCTTGTATGGCTGCCCTAGCATGGCTCTATCAGCTTTTTCATCGTTCCACTCTGCTCTTGTTAGTGTATGGGCTAATAGTTAATATGTATAAGATGTCTGGGGATCACTGGTACCATGTCCATGTTCCTGGAGGAAGCATTGGTAGCTGATTTCATCCACTTTAACAAGAAGTCATTCATCTTCCTGGACACTCCACCAAGTAGAATTCCATTTTATTTCATTGGACATAACCATCATATGCTCACACTAAGTCTTTTTAGTTAGATACACAGCATCTTGGAGCAATATGCATAAGTTAAGGAAGAAAAGAAAAGCAGATTGTGCCAGGCAGCTAGCAAAGTTTGCCTCTGAGACCAGTCCTATTATAGTGCACAGCATTTATGTGGATCAGTATAATTATGGATGAATTGGTAAGTGCTGTTATCAACACACAGGCTGTATGTCTCCACACAACTGTACAGATAATACACAAACTCTAGTGTAATACATACTTGTATATGCAATCACATTTGGAAAGATATGCCTAGATAAAAATGACTTTCATTTCTTTCATCAGCCAGGTGATACTTGTGAAAACCATTCTTCTCAGTTGGATGGCACCCAGGAAGAAAAAGAGCTACCAGAAGTTCCCAAAACAGGTGGTCTCATGGTAAGTTACAGCAGGTGAACTGGAGGTAGGCATGAAAGAAGAAGCTATTTCTTTAAGTTGTGCAAAACTTGGAAAAAATGCAACATAATTAAGATGATAACAGCTGCCAACAAATCTACCGTTAATCAATTTGTAAGAAAAATATTCAGCAGTAAATGAGCCCAGTTTAATAGGTAAGCTCATGAAAAGGTGCTCAGTATTATTAATGATTATGGAAGCATGAATAAAGCCACAATGACGTATCTCTGGATATCCTGTTGAATTGCCAAGATTCAAAAGATTGTCTATACCAAGAAGTGCCAACAGTGTGGAGTAACTGGAACTTACATACATTGTTGATGAGAATACAAAATGTTTCACCCATTTGGCAATTTCTTTCTTTTTTTTGAATTGGAGTTGCGCTCTGCAGTGGCCACTCTGTCAATTGGAGTGGCCACTGCAGCCTCAACCTGCTTGGCTCAGGCGATCCTTCCACCTCAGACTTCCTAGTAGCTGGAACTATGGGTGCTGCCACCACATCCAACTAAGTTTTTGATTTATTGTAGAGAGGAGGTCTCACCATATTGCCCAGGCTGGTCTCAAACCGCTGGGCTCAGGCAATCCTCTTGCCTTGGCCTCCCAAAATGCTGTGATTACAGGCATGAGCCACCATGCCTAGCTGGCAGTTTCTTAAAATGTTAAGGATATGTTTCCTCTAAGACCTAGCCATTCCACTCATAGGTAATATATGCCCACACAAAGACATAGGTAATATATGCCCACACAATGTTTATTACAGCTTTCTTTATAATAGTCGGAAGCTGAAAACAACCCAGATGTCCATCTATAGATAAAAGGATAAACAAAGTGGTACATCTACACAGTGAAATACTTTTCAGTAATAATGAGCAACAAACTTGATACACACAGTATGGATGGGTCTCAAAATAATTATGCTCTGAGAGAAGCCAGAAAAAAATACTCAATTTATATATAATGATAGGAAATGTAAACTCATCTATAGTAGGGAAAAACTGGTCAGTGATTGCCTGGAGACCTACAGAAGAGTGAGAAAGAAAGGTAAGAAGAGAGTCCAAAGAGGCATGAGAACATTTATGGGAGTCCTGATTTCGTTCATTATCTTCACTGTGGTGATAGTATCATAGGTCTATATATTTGTCAAAACTCATCAAATCGTATGTTTTATACACCTTATGTACAATTAGTTGCTTGTCTGCTATCTCTCAAAAACCTATGAAAAAATGGTCCAAATAATGCTTTATGATTTCATTAATAGTGTATTTATTTTGCAGTAAGCTACTTGCAATGAAAGACTATTCTATTCATGGATTCATGTGATTGACCCTTGACTCAAAAATCACAATTGTAACTAACCCAAGCATTTACAAAAGGTTTATAATCCAATCTATTATAATCAGAAATCTACTCTAGAAATCATTTCTTATACAGATAAAAGAAGACATTTTCCTTATGTGCAATTGCCATAAATGAAATATTCAGTTGAATGGTTAGTTTATTGAAAATGCAAAATAGTCACTATAGTTTATTTCCAGTGTCTTAAATGAAAATCAAATAGTTATACTTGCTATTCACAATTTGCTACAAAATACAATCATACCATCTGCTAAAAACCACAAGTTACATCTGTGTTGGTTTCATATAAAAGAAAATCTAAGGAACCTTGTAAACAAGTTGCAATTTGTTTTTGTCACAAAATAAGGAACTAGTGGTGGGTAGACGAAGGCTGGTACAATTGCAAAACAATACAGTGGCAACTTTAGCATAGACTTCCAACATTTTCCTTTTTATGATGCTTAGGGAACTTTGGTACTGTGTTGATAACGTTGTTCGTGTTACCGAACCAAACTGGGTCAGTTTGCCCTTGTGCAACTGAAGCCAGACACCAAAATATCTGGATTTCGTAGCAGCAAAGTTTTATTGCAACTAGACTGGGGAGGAAACATTCAAATCTTTCTCCCCACGCTGAGATTGGGGCAGGTTTTATAGGTAAAGGGTAATGAAGTATGATCTGATTGGATCTTGCAATGGGGTGCTGCCGAGACTCCATCAAATTGGATCCTGAGTCCTGGCATGCAGTGTCGTCTTCTTAATTCAGTCCCTGTTCCTGGGTCTGAGCACTTAGGTTCTGCCCATGGCCGCTCGCTTGGTTCATCAGGGCATGCTCGGGTTACATGACCTTCACCTGGGCAACTGAAAAACCATTCACAACTTTGATACGTAAAAGTTGAACCAAATCAACCAGGCATGGTGGTGCCTGACTGTAGTTCCAGCTACTCAGAAAGCTGAGGTGGGAGGTTCGGTTAAGCCCAGGAGTTCGAGGTTGCAGTGAGCCAATTGTACCACTGCATTCCAGCCTGGGCAACAGAGACCCCCGTCTCTAAAACAACAACAAAAACGCTATGCCAGATTGGTCTTGTCTGGTGTGTTTCCATTAGAACCATGTGCCAATGGACTGTCTATTTTTTTTTTTTTTT
>NW_007183134.1:170272-211954 GCF_000164805.1 Carlito syrichta
CAAAGTTCAAGGGATCCTTCTGCCTCAGCCTTCCAAGTAGCTGGAACTACAGGTGCCACCACCTTGCCTGGATAATTTTTTTGATTTATTCATTTATTATTATTTTTTACATTTTTTTTTAGTTGGAGTCTCACTCTGTCACCCAGTCTGGAGTGCAGTGGCTGCTCCCGGCCACCGCAGCCTCGACCTGCCGGGGTCTGGTGATCCTTCCGCCTCAGCCTTCCAAGTAGCTGGAACTACAGGCATGCGGTACCACATCCAGCTGATTTTGATTTATTGTAGAGATGAGGTCTCACCAAGTTGCCCAGGCGGGTCTCGAACCTGCGGGCTTAGGCAAGCCACTCACCTTGGCCTCCCAAAGTGCTGGGATTACAGGCTGAGCCACCGAGCCCAGCCGGACTGTCTATTTTTAACAGAAAACCTTAGCTTTCCTGGAAAATGTACAATAGATTTTCTCTTATTTTGCATTGACAGAATGTTAAACCCTTAGTATGATGTTATAGTTTTATTTTTTTCTTATTAATGTTGCTTGAAACTCATTCCTTTATAAATAAGCTTCTCTGGGTTTTTTGTTTGCCCTCTTTGTAATTTTTTAATTTTATGAATTTTGAATTTATTGCTGCAGTTCTGAACTTTCTCAAGGATCTACCTTTTCTTCATTCTGATCAGTACTCAATCTTTTCTGTCTGAGAACTGTTTCCTTTCTTCAGTTTCTGGACAGTTTTTTTTCTCTCAATTAATGTCCCATCCTTCTAGAGCGAATATTAGAAGCTTTGCTTGAATTGAATTTAAATATTTCCTAAATTTTCTCTCATGTTAGTCTGTTTGCTTTGTCCTCTAGATTTCTTCAACATTATGTTCCAGATTAGAAATTTATTCTTGGGCATTGTTGTATTTTTACTTAGCTTGTCTTACTACTCTTTTTGTAAATTCCAGCAAACATTTTTATTTCTGGCAGTACCTTTTTCCTCTCTAATATACAAATTATTATAGCAGTATATCCTTGATTAAAGGCAGCAACATCCACTGAAGTCTCTCAGAAAATAATTAAATTATTTTGCTGGGCACAGTGGTTCGTGCCTGTCATCCCAGCACTTTGGGAGGCAGAGGCAAGAGGATTGCCTGAGCCCAGGGGTTCGAGACAAGCCTGGGCAACTTGGTGAGACCTCATCTCTACAATAAAAAAAAAATTAGCCAACTACAGGGTTGCACACCTGTAGTTCCAGCTGCTTGGGAGGCTGATGCAGAAGGATATCTGAGCCCAGCTGGTCGAGGCTGCAGTGGCCGTGAGCATGCCACTTCACTCCAGGTTGGACGACAATGAGATTCCAACTTAAAAAAAAATTAAATTATTTTTAAGGAATCAAATCATTTTATGTGTTTTCTTTATAACTTAGAAACTATACATGTTTATATTTTAGGTGTATAATTCAATTAGGTAATTTTTTGTTTGTTTTTGTTTTGTCTAGTTTAAGAGATGGGGTCTTGCTCTGTTGTCCAGGCTAGAGTGCAGTTTCACAATTGTAGCTCACTGCATGGAGCGTTGAACTCCTGGGCTCAAGTGATCCTCCTGCCTCAGCCTTACAAGTAGCTAGGACTAGGACTACAGACGCTTGCCACCACACCTAGGTTCAATTAGTTCTAACAAATGTTATCACCCATGTAACCACAGTTAATCAAAATATAGAACATTTCCATCACCCAACAATTTCTCTCAGGCCCTTTTTTAGTCAGTGACCCCACCCCAACCCCACAAAGGCAAACCCAGATGTGATTTCTAACATTTTAGTTTATTTTCCCCTTTCATATGTCTAATTATAAATACAATATGTTTTCTGTATGGCTTGCTTCATTCAGAATGATTTTGTATTGCGTGTGTTAGAAGTTTGGTCCTTTTATTACTAATACTATTCCATTGTGTAAATAAATATACCATTATTGATATTCATCTGATGATGGACATTTGGATTGTTTCCAGTTTGGGGCTTTATGAATGTACTGCTATGAACATTTATGTAGTATATATGTAGTGTAAATCAACTCCCGGTCTAGGGACCACTCCCTGTCTATGGCCTGTTAGGAACCTGGGCCACTCAACTGCAGGTGAGCAAGGGTGAACAGAATTCCATCTTCTGTCAGATCTGCATGGCATTAGATTCTCATAGGAGCACACACTCGATTGTGAACTGCACATTTGAGGGAGCTAGGTTGAGCCTCTATATGAGAATCTAATGCCTAATGATTCCCTAACTCCACCCCAGTCTGTGGAAAAACTATCTTCCGTGAAACCAGTCCCTGATGCTAAAAAGACTGGGGACCACTGCTATAAAGAATATATATTCTCATTTCCCTTAAGATAAAGATGCCACATAATTCAAATCGTTGGCAAATACAGCCACACCCCCTATAACTCATAGCTCTCAAACTCAGAGTAATTTAATAGATAAATCCAAAATAACTAAATTCTCTCTTTAAAAAAATCTACAGGCAGAAACAACAACAAAAAATAGTTTGTTATTGCATAACCTAATGGAGGATGTTGTCAACTAAAGCTTGGTGTTTGTGGGTGAGCTCGCACAGAAAGTAACAGACTATCATGTAAATATTTTTTCAGTATTTTCAGTATCAACATAGATATAAATATTTAGTTTTTTTTCCAGTTATTTTCCAAATGTAAGCGCCTCGTGTGGAGCACACATTAGCATTTGGAACATGTAGCGATAAGTGATGCAAGCAGTGAAGTGTCTGCCCTGAATGTGAGTACCACCTGGTCAGGGGACTGCACACCTCCCGCTGGGCGGCTGCTAGTGTCTTCTGGTTTGGGGCTGTGCTTCCAGTGGAGGCAGAGCTTCTGACCAAGACTGTGAACCCCAGGTGTCTTTCTTTCGTCTGGCTCTCCAGTCCCTTCCCAGCCCCCCGCCTGTCAGAATCAGCAGGAGGGCGATAGGATCCACCCAAAGACTCCACCCAAGGCAACAGTGTGAAAGTTGTTCTATGAGGCAGAAGCTGTCAGCATTTGAGGTTGAACTGCAGCTGTCTGGGCCCTAAAGTTTTCTGCAGAGGCATAAAGCTGGACTTTATTGGTTTATCAATTGATTTGCATAGGAAATTGTATGGTTCCTCTGCAGTTGAGTAGATCTGTTTTCCTGAAAGACCAAAAGTGTTGATTGTGTGTTCCTGTGAGTAGAGTATGCTTAACCTTAAGGTGGGTAAAGGGGGTAAGTTAATTAGTACATACTCTCCCCAATTGCAAAACCAATGAGGAAGATGAAAAACTCTAATTTATTACTTCTAGGCAAAGTGGGTCTCATTTTTTGTTCTTCCCCTCATCCCCATGTCTTTTGTCGTGGCCTCCAGAGTTCCTTCTCCTTTAAACTCCTGTGCTCACACTAGAAACCCATCCACCCCCAAGGAGTTTTATTTAGATTGTACTTTTTGTCCGGCGTGGTGGCTCATGCCTGTAATCCCAGCATTTGAGGAGGCAGAGGTGAGAGAATTGCCTAAGCCCAGGAGTCTGAGACCAGCCTGGGCAATTTGGCAAGACCTGGTCTCAACAATAAATCAAAAAATTAGTCAGGCATGATGGCACATACCTGTGGTTCCAGCTACCTGGAAGGCTGAGATGGAAGAATCACCTGAGCTCAACAGGTCAAGACTGTGGTGGCCGTGAGTGTGCCACTGCACTCCAACCTGGGCACAGAGTGAGACTCTAACTCTAAATAAATAAATTAGATTGCATCGTGTGTGTGTGTGTGTGTGTTTGCATGTATGTGTGTTTCCTGGGTTATATTTAGAGATTGTCTACATATTTAAAGGAGGAGAGATCTAATTGGCTCCTGTTTTGGTAAACATTTCTTAATTATTTGTGTCCCTTTCTTAATCTTTACTCATTCTTTCTTATTTGTTTGGTCTGTGCTTCTCTTCCTAGACATTTTCTTTTATGCTGCTTTTAAGAAGAGATTTTTATCTTATAAACCAATCCTATTTGCTTTCTACCTACAGATTTCTCAGTTGTTCTACTATAGAATACTTTGCTGGTTTCCATTGCTGTTAAAAATATGTTTCTTTAAAAAACATTTTTCTGCCATTTGTGGCAAATTGGGGTGGGAGGGGAGGTAGATGATGGTCAGTTCACCATCTTGACTTAAGCTTATTGTATTAGTTCTTGTGGGGTTTTTGTTGTTGTTCCTTTTTTTAAAAAGTTTTTGTTCATTTTGTCAAGCAATGGATATCGTAACTAGAAAACAAAATATAGTCAAGCATAATGAAGAATGACAGTTTTTGAAAGACAAAATATTGTATTTTCATAAGTATCAAATGTGTTACATTTTGCAATAAGGTTCATTTGGTAAAGAAGAATGTTCATCTCTTAATTTCAGTAGCACCATCGTACACTGTAGCAAAAATCTCTTAGTTCCAACTTTATAAATGAAAAAGCAACTGGGTACTATTGCTACTAAATTCTGTTCACTTCAAAGGACAGTCATAGAATCTGATTTTTAAAAAAAAAGATGCGATTAGACTGGTTAAGCTTGTATTTGGCTATGTGCAGTTAAAAAGTAAGACTTGTTTTGCTTCACATTGTGACCCCTAGGGTTGGTGGTCCCAGTCTCACAGAGCAACCATGTGTGGATACAACTGGGTTTGCTCTTCTTTCCCTGCCTTCCTTCCTAGTGCACATTGTCCTTATTTGTACAGGTTGCCTGGCAGCTCTAGGCTGCCATCTGGGGTCCTGTCACGAGTTTGTATCAGCTGACTCTATTATTTTTCTTGGCAAAATCACACATATACTTTGTTGACCAAATTGTCACATGATCCCTCTTAACTGCAAATAAGCCTGGAAATCAAGTTTTTAAATTTAACGCCTAACTCCCTGGAATGAAACCAAGATACTATTAAGGCAAATAGAGTTTGTGGCAGGCCAAAGCAGTGTCTGCCACAGAGGCTGGTGTTGTTCATAGGGCCTGGCACTGCCACAAATGCCTGGTGGACATGTCCGTGCTGCATATGCTGCCACAAGTATCTCGACATGCACAACATACACACAAACACATAGAAAGCATTTGCCTAAGTAAGAATGGTACTTTTATTTCTCCATTTAGCCAGATGATGCTTCTCTCAACAGTACTACCCTGTCTGATGCGTCCCAGGACAGAGAAGGGAGTTTTGCAGTTCCCAGGAGTGGCTCTGTGGTAAGTTGTCGCTCGTTGACACAATTGCCTGTCAAGGCACAATTGCAAGTCACAGAAACTGATGTAGGAAGATAAGAGGAAGCAATCTCTCCAAGACAGGTTTTTTTAAAAGCTTGAACTAAGATTTGCAAAGAACCCTCAGCTGCTTTTAGATCCACCAACCTTGTAACCTTAGGAAGGAGGCTCAGAACTCCAGAATGAGTAGATCTCAGTTTGGAAGAGGACTCCATGAATTAATACCACTGTAGCCAGAAGGCAAAGGATGTTCCTTACACGTATCCAATGTGGAGGAATTTGTTCACTTCAATTCTCTTGGCTGGATTCACACAGAAAAATCCCAGAGGTGTGATGATCCAGTTTAACTGCCATCTTAACCTGGCAGTCCCTTTTACCCGCAGGATACATCAGACACCTTCATCCTGATGTTCAAGGTTCTCTTGTTGCCTGCATTTCCCACCTTAGTTCACAGGACTTGCCCATGCAGACCTTTTTCTCTAGACAGATCCATTCACTTGGCCTTGAGTAACAGCACTTGTACTCTGTCATTCTCCCACCTTTCACCCCCACTGAGAATGTCCACTTGGTATCAGGATGGACACCCCACCCCAGAAAACAGGAGAGACCCTGTTAGATGGTGGCAGTTGTTCAAGGGCAAGGATGGAAGGCAGCAGTTAGCACAGTGGTCTCTCAGATGGGGGTGGCAGTGGTTTCTCAACCACTGTCCATTTTGAAGAACAGCTGACACCCATATGCATGATAGGCTTCTGGGTATTCCCATTGTTTAGGAAGATAATGTGATTGTCCCATGTAAATGAGCTTTTCTGTTGTGTTTTTTGGTTAGGAGGCTGTTTTGTTTTATTGCACAGTGATCATAAAAGCATGATAAAATAATGTGAGTGACTTTGATCGTTGAGCTGATAGGTGATGGCATAGGTGGGTCAGGAATTCCCAGTGTCTGACGCCCTGACTTGTCATCCAGCTCTTTCCCATTGAAAACCAGGCATCAAACTGGGCTCGGTGGCTCAGCCTGTAATCCCGTGCCTTTGGGAGGCTGAGGTGAGTGGATTGCCTGAGCCCACGGGTTCGAGACCCACCTGGGCAGCGAGACCTCATCTCTACAATAAATCAAAAAATCAGCCGGGCGTGGTAGTGCATGCCTGTAATTCCGGTTACTCGGAAGGCTGAGGCAGAAGGTTCGCCGGAGCCCAGCAGGTCGAGGCTGCGGTGGCCGGGAGCAGCCATGGCACTCCAGTCTGAGCAACAGAGTGAGACTCCAACACAAAAAAAGAAAAAAGAAAACCAGGCATCGGAATGTGTATGAGTGAGGATGTCTCTACTTTAGATATCACCCCTCAAATCCACCCCATATATTAATAAAAACGAAGTAAATTGTCCACAAACTCTAGTAACTGCTGTAATATGGAGTTACCTGTACCCCTGTGACTGGAGACTGCTGCTCTAAGGACTTGCCCAGAATCCTTTATTTCCATCTCAGGCAGTGGCATCCATAGCCCAAGAGTCATCCCTGCATGTCAGCCTCCACTCTGCCTGTCCTTTCCCTCTTCATGCCCCTTTTTGAGACCAGTGGATCTTGTCATGTGAATGGTAGAATCTTGTTACTCCCCTCCTTTCTTACAACCATTTATTTAGTGCAGAAACTCATCGTCATCTTCCTGCGCTGTTGAAGCAGTCACCTTGGTGATCCCCAGACTCTATTGCCCTCAAGCCCATCCTTCCCACAGCTGTGAGGCATTGGTCTAAAATGCAGTCCTGCCTACAACCTGCAGTGGTTCTCCAACACCTTACAGGGAATGTGTAAGCTCCTGACTGGTCTGATCTCCAGCAGGCTTTAACACCCCAGCGTTGTGTACAAGCCTGTAGCAAAGGATTGCGTGTGGTTCCAGGCACACACCTGAAGCAGGATGGCCACATGATGGGCTTGCCAAGGAAGAGGATGGTGGCTTGCCTGGCTTTCTGGGTTTTTGCATGGCAGTTCCATGGTCACAATTTTATTTCTATAAGACAGTCATGTTTTTCTGTTTCTTTATTCCTTGCTGCTAACATCGCCACATCATTGGTTCATTTAGTCATCCATTCAACAAATCCTTATTGAGCAGATTGTCTACAAATAGAATTATTGAAAGTTGTACAGTGTAAGAGCAAGGAAATGGTCTTGTATGGCACATGTAGATAGAGCTGTCTGGGATAAGTTAATCACTCATTTTATTTTTGTTTTCATTTTGTTTTTCTGAAAGCAGTTGAATGTCAGCAATGAAATAAATAGAAGTTTCAATGGTATTGGGTCTAAAAAATCTCCCTGGCACCAATCTCCAAGTTGACTTACTTTGTTTGTTATTCAGAGTATCTTTGTTTAGAAATGTTAAGCAAAATGATTAGTTGTTAGAGTAGTCCGCAAATACTGACTTAATCCTTTAGTAACTACATTTTGGTCTTAAGCCTTCTCGCGCGCTCTCTCTCTCTCTCTCTCTCTCTCTCTCTCTCTCTCTTTTGAGTTGGGTTCTTGCTCCTTTGCCAAGACTGGAGTGCAATGGCATGATAACTGCTCACCACAACCTCAGGTGATCCTTCTGCCTCAGCATCCCAAATAGCTGGGACCACAGGTGCACACCACCATGCCCAATTAATGTTTTTGGTTTTTTGTAGAGACAAAGTCTTGCTGTGTTGTCCAGGCTGGTCCAAACTCCTGGGCTCAAGCAGTCCTCCTGCCTTTGCTTCTCAAAGTACTGAGATTATAGGCATGAGCCACCATACCTGGCCAGATATTTGGTATCTCATTGTCTTTGATATCTAGATTATAATTTCAGATGTGATTTATATTTTAATCTAAGATGTCATCGGAACACTCTTGAATTCATGTTTGAATAGATTTTGTAGTTGTTAAATTTTTTATTTCAGAATACATTGTATATTTGTCAGTGAATGCGACTCATTTAAGTTGGTCTCTGGGAAGTTTGGCACAGTGTATTTGTCAATTCTGAACTTAGGTGCAGAAAATTAAGACAGCCTCACTATTTCTGTTTACTCAAGCACAGGTGGCTTTCATACATAGAGTCATATAACACATAGACTCCAACCATTAGCAGAAACCAAACAGCCTGTCAGGAAGGTTAGAAACGTTTTTTAAATCAATGAATTTCTCCTAAGAGTAATCAACAGAGAATTGAAAATGTCTGGTATGGTGTTCATTGAATATAGAAGACAAATAATGCTAGTCAAAGTCTAGTTTTAAGATACAACTGTAATAGATAGTACCATCTATGATTTAGAATTTAAAATAATAATCCTTCATAGTCTACTCTAAGGTCCTGGCTTGGTCTCACTTGGGCAGCAGAGCAAGTTTCAGCAAAGGGAAAATACTGCCTTTTCTTAGCGATGGAAGCCCTGGTGAGAAGCAAATGTGTATAATTGAGCACATTAGGGAAATGGTAGGATCAATTCTCAAGGGAAGGTTGTTTTGAATGGGAGTGGCCTTTATATTTGAATACATTAATATCACTAGTACAAATAAAAACAATGCTAATAATATGGTCCTTAATGGGTAATGAATATTTTAAAACTATATGTCAAGCATCTAGCCTTTTCAGTCAACCTGTCAGTCCACCTGTGTCAAAACTCATAGACCATTTGTTGGCAGGCTGATCTTTCTGCTTCATTTTCACCGTGTCAGTCCCTTGCTTTAACAAAAGAGTGCTCCTTTGTTTTGTTCTGTTTTGTTTCTAACCTTTAGGATTCTAAGTCTCAGCTACTCTATCTGGCTTTCAAAATCTTCGATAATTTGAGATGACTCTCCTGATTAATTTATTTCTTTTCTTTTTCTAATGCCATGACTCAGCTCCTGGCACCCCAGTCTCTTAATGATCCCTTGTGCTGAAATGCTTCAGATGTGTCCATACCTGAAATCTCTGTTTCCATCTCTGGTCTGAATGCTTCTGTCTCCTCTGTCTTTGTAAGTTCTTTTCATCATTCCCCGAGTTCCAACTAAAGTTCAACCAGCTCATCAATGAAAAACTGGGCAGCATTTCCCTCTCTGTAACTCTCCAATAACGCACGTTTCGTATTGCAGAAATTAGCTCTCAAGAGTGGATTTATTGTCTTTTAATAATGCTCCATAAATGTTATCTCCTCACTATAAGTAACTCAAGAGCAGGGATTATGACTCCAACTTCTGCTTCCCCCAAGAACTAGTCCCACAGTTATTTACATTGCAAAGAGTAGGCAGTCATTTAACACAATAGGCTGGGTCGGGGCCAGTTAAACCAACTGGGCAAATTTAGAAAATGCTGGGAGGTTTAAGCATCCCAAACTATCAGCTTCAAGCCCTAAATAAATAAAAAGTCTTATCAATTTTCAGAAGCGTCTTCTTTCCCATGGATGAGTTATTTCAGAGTCTGACAAATCATTTCTTTGTTGGAAAATGTAAGGAAACCACTGATAAGTTGCCCACGTCTTTTTAAGGTTTTTAGTGTGTGAGTAATCTTTATTTTGTAGTGTTAGGTTTTAGAGCTACCTAAAATATGACTGACAATGAACTACATGGCCCTAGACCTTTTGTTTTCTTTTGTTTTTTCATTCTTCCACCAATTACAGTAATTGGGCATCTGTGTTTTAATAATTGGCCACATAGTCACATGCTGTTTGTATTGTTAGAAATGTATTATTTCCTTTTAAATAAAAGAGAAATAAAGGAGAATTTGAAGCTCAGAATTTGAGATGTCGTGCAATTTGTTGCACATGATAAAGGATCTTTTATGAAGCAGGTGTTCAGTTATTGCTAAGTACATATGAGAATGAAAGAAGCAACATCAGGCTCTGAGGGGAAATGAACAAATTTTATGTGTGAATAACATATAAAAGAGTCTTGATGGAATAGCAGGTTTTCACCCACAGATACTCACATTAAAATGTATCTAACTTGCATGTAAATTTTTTGGTAGGGTTTCTGTATAAATTTTTACTGATACCCATGACTTGAGCATAACCCGATGTGCAGAACTCTACAAAGATAGATACTCTCAACTTCTAATAATATTGCAGGAGAGTTCAGTGTGTTGGCAGGATCTCAATGAAGTAAGTACTAAATTAATTAGGAGGGGAAACTGAATTAGAAAAGTTATCATCATTCTGTATTTTGCAGTGATGGAATTAATATGTTAATGTTATAGTAATAAAATGATTGATATAGTTAAGACAAAAATGCATGAAGATTAATTAACAAATGATATTATAATTGTCAAATTGTGTGATATTAAGCATCATTGTTTCTACATCTTAGCAAAGGTATAAGTAGCAAATATTTAAGAGCCAAGAAGGCATGTTTATAGGGAACTAGACCTTGACCTTGTTTCCTTTTGAGAAACCTATATGAGAAACCTGTTTGAACTGAATGTAGCAACAAATGAAATGAGAGGTAGGCCCTTTAAGAAATCAAGAAGTGCTTTTTTTGTGAAAAGAACTCTTGTATATCACAAACAAAAGTCAGACTGAAATGTGGGGCAGACTGTATTCATGGTATAATGTCTTGTTCATCTTCCCTTGCTTGGCAGTCTATACTGGAGAGTATTGCAGACATTCCAGTTCATTCCAATGGATCTCCAGACCCTGGACAGTCAGTTCAGAACACCTTGAGTGGTGAGTGACAGGCCTCTTATTGAACTTCAGCTGCATCCTCTCTCTCTTGTTCTGGCACTCAATACAGTTAGCAGTGAATTTCAAAAAGCAAAATATATGTGCTTTTCTCCTCATTATAATTCTGTAACTTTGATCCCCACTTTACCCACCTACCTCCAAACAGCCCGTTCTGTCACCCCACACAAAATCAAGCCAACTCGGGTAGTGTCTTTGACTCGAAACCTTTTGCACGAGTAATCTGGATCTCCTCGATGGTTGCAAGTGGTCCGGGAAGCAGGACACTTCCAAGGATCCCTAATTACTACTCAAGTGGATACAGCACCAGAAAAGATGGTAGGGGTGGCCTTTATCTGTGCCTCCTCCACTGGAGAAGTGGGCTCCGTGGGTGGACCAGTATGGTTTCTCAAATTCTCCTTATAGAAAATAGACCCCCTCAGGCCATATTTTGTGGTTCCTCAAAGTTTCCCAAAATATATACACTCTTAGAGCCTGTACTTTTGGCACTGTCTTCAAAAATCAAAGAAATTGGGGTAATAAAAATGTTCTAAGATCAGCTGTACTGATAGCTGCACCACCCTGTGAATATACTAAAATCCATTGACTTGTACACTCTGAATGGGTGAATTTTATAGCATATGAAGTATATCTCAATAAAGCTGATAGGAAAAAAATTCAAAAAGAAGGGCCTTGCCAGAAATTAGTATCCCACATTGTTCTATTTGTTGCCATACTGTAATTTAGTTCACACCACTCCACTAAAAGACAGACATCTATATGGAGTGGTCCTGTGGTTTGGAGCATGGGCCTATTTAATTGCTGCTCTCCAAAGAATCCTCTCATAGAGCCTTAGGACATTTATAGTATTCTGTCGTTTATTTTGTTCTGTTTTGAATGCAAGCCTGTGCATGACAAGTGAAAATTATTGCTCTCCCTTTGCCATTGTCTAAGCCATGCTGCATCCATTTATTGTGTTTTCAATTAGTATTACTATTCAGAATTCTTAAATCTGCTGACTTATAAATTTCTCCACCTAACTTTAATGTAAAATTAATTAGGCTTGCTACTAATTCTGCCTCGTGTTCCTTTCGTTCTGTTGGGTAGTCTTCTAGTCAGTGTCTGTAGAAGAGGGCAAAAGAGAATGAGTTCTTTTTGTGATCAAATAATTCTTTCTTCACATATGAACAGTTTCTGCCAGGCAATGAAACAAGGTGACATGCCGAAATCTTAGTCAGAAATCAGTTTAGAATTGCTCATATGATTTATGAATTCAACTTGGTTTTGCTCAAGGAATCTATGCCTTAATTTTCAAATTAGCTTGAGGGAAGCATTTTGAAGGGGCATTACTTATAACCCCTTCAGCTTTTTCTTAATAGCATACACAGTCAGGTAACCAATCTCAGATTACAGAAATTCAGATTAATTCTCCTGCACAAACCTAGTGGTGAAATCTAAATTGAATTTGAACAGATTTTAAAAGGCAAGTATTCCACAGTTTGAGGAAGAAAAACAAGAGAAGTAAAAATAGGAATTCTAGCAGGACTCCACCCTTTCTTCTTCTGCTTTAAGCCTCTGGTTCCCCTAACAGTAACATTGGGATTAGCTTAATTATAGTATCATAAGAATATATACAAATACCCCATTTTTAAACTTTTAATAATCCTTAGCAATTTTCATGAAACATAAAAATCTAATATTTTTAAAAAATCAGATTAAATGGAAAGTTTGTTTGGATAATGATGATAGAAATGCGTTCATGTGGATGTCTGATCATGCTACATTATTGTTTAACCAAATACGTTTGGGTTAGCCTACTGCTTTTTCTTGGATATAAACATTCTAACATGCTTGGGGATTAACTTGTGTTTTGTGTTTCTTTCATAGTAAATAGTATTGATTGACTAAATGGCATAGTAAATATTGTATATTCTTTGTTTTTTTAGATGATGATTATCTGGAAAAGAACATTCCGCCAGAGGCTGAAGAGTTATCTTTTGAAGTGTCTTATTCAGAAATGGTAACAGAAGCTCCAAAAAGACATAAACTTAAGAAGTCAGAGATTAAGAAGGAAGACTATGCTTTAACTGTAAGTAAAACCATTCGTGATTATTTCAGTAACTTCCTATGACTTCTTCATGGGACAAAACTGAGATTTATTTTTTTAATATATCTATGTTTGCACAAAGAAACTAGAGAGGTCAGGCATCAGTATTGCATGCCACCATGTGTAGTATTATTTGGGGCACATTTATTGTGCAGCTGTGGGTTGAGGAAAAATTGTGAGAGTGTGTCCTTGAATACAGTTTTACAGATGCAGTAGGATTTCCACCTGGCTTGTGAGCTTTTTTCCACTTAGTATCCTTACTTCACTTCTAAGTCAGTGTAGACCCTGCCTTTACACATGCATGCTTCTATCAGCCACGTCAGAAGGGAGTGCAGTAGCAAGATACTCATAACAACTAGAAGCATGAGTTCATAGGACACTAAAAACTCATCAAAGCCAGTCAAGAATTTATATTATTTTGGGATGGGCACATAGAGCTATGGGCATTGTTATTCTGAAAGTCTCATTGTATATAACCAGGACATTATATCCTGAACGTCTCATACAGAACCATGTTGCGTTGATCTATTTGCTAATCAATCAATGCGTGTGTGAAGAGTTTCTGATGTGGAATCCCAAATATTCTGTTCTGATCAGGGGTAAAGGAACGAGTCACCTAAAAACAGAATCTTTGCACCAGGCAGCCTGAACTATTCCCAGACAACCACTCCATGACAAAGACGAAGCAGAGGACAGGAAAGACTCACTGAGTACCTTCTGCAGGCATGACACTGCACTAGGTGTTCCAGTTATAAGGTGCACCCTAGTGTTTACTCCTGTTTTATAGCTTAGCAAATCGAGGCCCAAAGAGGCTGAGTAACATGTCCAAAGCCCCACAGCTAGTAGGAGCAAAAACAGAATTTAAACCTCAGTGTACCAAACTTTATTTTATTTTATTTATTTTTATCTATCTAGCTATCTTTATCTATCTATCTATCTATCTATCTATCTATCTATCTATCTATCTACTAATTATTGTTTTGGGCTATAGTCTCACTCTGTCACCCAGGCTGGAGTGCAGTGGCACACTCATGGCCACTGTGGCCTCTTCCGCCTCAGCCTTCCAAGTAACTGGAACTACAAGCGTGTACTACCACACCTCACTAATTTTTTGATTTATTGTAGAGACGAGATCTCGCCAAGTTTCCCCGGCTGGTCTCAAACCCATGGACTCAGGCAATCCTCTCACCTCAGCCTCCCAAAGTGCTGGTATTACAGGCTTGAGCCATCATGCCCAGCTGAGAATGTGTTCTTAAAACTTTGTAATTTAAATAACTAAGGGATTTTTCTTTATTAGGATTTTTTCCAATGTCAGGTTTCTGAGAGCAAATGTACCTGAGGATATTCTATAAGAGTAATCTGGTTTTTAAAGGTTTTGCTGCTTAAATTCTTCACAATATGCATATTTCTAGATTGTTGAAGGATTTATTGTTGTTACTATTTTAGTGTCTTTTGTTTCTTAGTATGGAAAAGAGACTAAAACAGCAGCATTGTCTTCAAAATGGTAATAGAATTATTTGCACTTCCTCTGCTTATTGGTTTTTAAGAATTTGGAATCATCTAGCTTTGCTTCTTATTTATTTATTTATTTATATTTTTGAGTTGGAGTCTCACTCTGTCGCCCAGACTGGATGCAGTGGCCGCTCCCGGCCACCGCAACCTCGACTTGCTGGGCTCCGGCGATCCTTCCACCTCAGCCTTCCGAGTAGCCGGAATTACAGGCATGCGCTACCATGCCCGGCTGATTTTTTGATTTATTGTAGAGATGAGGTCTCGCTGCCCAGGCGGGTCTCAAACCCGCGGGCTCGGGCAATCCACTCACCTCAGCCTCGCAAAGGTGCAGGATTACAGGCTGAGCCACCAAGCCCGGCTAGCTTTGCTTCTTAAGGCAGAATAGCTGCAGTCTCAGAAGGCATGTGTAACCAGTTTAAACTGAGAGATTACTAAGAGTCTTTCAAAGTGTGCAGGATGGAATAGAAGAACCCTGATCTAAGGACTGACTATCCAAAGATAGGTCTAAAGCTCTCCTGGCATGCACCCAGGTGTGTTGCCTTGTATGTGTGTATCACGTATAATCCAATTAAGGGCCGTGATGTATATATTCCCTGCGTTGCCTGGCATGTATGTTGTGTGACAATACAAGATGCTCCTTATAAGAAGGCGGTGTCCACAGTTGTGATGGCCATGTTACCGTATACTTCAGACCACTATTTTGCTTCTAATTAGCATAGTAGTGATCTGCAAGTGTTCTGAACAACATATTCATAATATCCCTATGATATGGCAAAATCTACTTAGAGATTTTTTTGCAAATAGCATGTTTTGCTATATTTAGAATGTCCAGGTGACATTTTGGGGAAGGTATAAGAATTTTCCTTTGCCGTAAATAATAAATGTCTTCATTGTGTATTCTAGAAATTTATTGTTCAGAAAACCAGATTTGGCTTAACTGAAGCAGGAGATCTGTCTGCTGAAGACATGAAGAAAATCCGCCATCTCTCTCTGATTGAACTGACTGCTTTTTTTGATGCCTTTGGAATTCAGCTAAAAAGAAACAAAACAGAAAAAGTAAAAGGACGAGGTAATTAAGAAGACTGATCACTTCTGGTTTTAACGCTTTGACACCATGGAGTAAGACAGTGCTTTTCTGATTCTTTTCTTTCTTCCCCCTTGACTATTTTACAATGAAGACAATGGGATTTTTGGAGTTCCACTTACAGCCCTCCTGGACAATGACCGAAAGAAAGACCCTGGAGTGAAAGTTCCCCTGGTCTTACAAAAAGTGAGTAGGATGCAAATGAAGGGGAAAGTTCACAGAGCTTCATGCTTGTGATTTGGTGTATCATAAACCCATGAATGAATTTTCTTTTAAATTTAAAGACACTGAAACCCTGTTCGGACTCAGGCCCTTGGTGATTTTCAGCTTTATTCCATGCACCCTCATAACAGCCCACAGACGCTTGATATATACTTTTGGAGCCTGTTACACTGTTTGACCCTTACATATCAGTTGATGGACACAGATGTTCTGACCAATGACTTCCTCCAGCTATATATTTTTTAAATGTTATTTGTGCAAATGTGTATGTTTGTGTCTGCATTTGATTATTCTGTCTAAATAAAGAGGGCCATTAATTATTAGCAATACACATATGGATCATACAATACAAGTAATTGCTGAGATATAGACAGGATTCTTAAGTGTGTATTTGTAATCATTTTATGAATTTTCCAAACAAAATTTAATAAAGTCTAAAAATCAGCTTGTTCTGGTGGATTTTTTTAGGTGTAACTGGGCAGATAGGACATATTTAGACAACGAGAAAAATTTTGGTGGAAGGGGGTTTTGAAAAGAGTATTCTCTGAACTACCAAATGTGCCTATCAATGCTAAATAGCTGATTTGCCTTTTTTTTCTTTCTTTTTTTTTTTTTTGAGTCAAAGTCTCACTCTGTTACCCAGGCTGGAGTGCAGTAGCATGATCGTGGCTCACTGCAGCTTCAACCTCCTGGGCCCAGGCGATCCTTCTGCTTCAGCCTCCCAAGTAGCTGGGACTGCACCACCACTTCCTGCTAGTTTTTTTAAGTTTCTTTTTTGGTAGAGATGAGGTCTCACTATATTGCCTAGGCTGGTCTTGAATTCCTGGGCTCAAGCAGTTATCCTGCCTCAGCCTTCCAAAGTGCTGAGATTACAGTCGTGAGCCACCAGTCTTGGCCTAGTTTGCTTTCACGTCGTGTGTTTTTGTAACCAACATTTTACACTGGTTTACCTAAGTATGCATGCATTCAACAGTGACATCCAGTGGCACAATTAAAATTCTAAGCCTTTACCACAGATCTTGCTGAATTTTAAAATGTGTTTTTAAGTGATAGACAAAAATATTGACTGAGGAAACATGTACTTACTTACTCACACTGACAATTCTGCGTCTCCCATCTTCCTATATTTTACTGCCAATGCCTCAAATTGAGCTATTCCTCAAATCAGGTGACTGATTGGCAGGCGATGGGAACAGGGAGGATGGCAACCAGATAGCCAGAGAGTGCCGGGAACCTCTGTGTGCACAGGGGCTGTGGGTGGGACACCTTCCCCGGCCAAGCTGCGCTGGTGCCATCCATATCTTATCACGCCTAATCAGCTTGGAGCGACCCAAGTAGGCTGGTGGTATCGTCTCCCTTTTATTGATGAGGTAACTGAAGGATAGGAAGGTGAGATAACTTACCCAAGAACACACAGCCAGCAGGAGATACTAAAAGAAGAAAAGCAGCACATATCCACGTCCAAAGTTCATGGGGGTTTCAAGACTTGTCTTTCCTCCTTTGAGTTAAAACCAAAATTCCCTTTGTCCTTTATGTAAAGGACAGAGTTTGAAGAAAATGCATACAAATAAAAAACGGAAGATTTAACACATGAGTTGTTATTATTATGAAATAGATGCAAAAACCTAGCACAGAACTTAGCAAATGGAAGCAAATAGAAAGTACTCAGTAAATGCTAGCTAAACTGAATCTGGGTTTATATCATATTAGCAACTTAATAAGTGTTAGCTGTTATTACTGTTATCACTCAGTGTTCACTGTTTAAGACAACTTGAGGTAGTACTCTTCTGTTCCTCTGAGATAGTCACTTCTTAAAGACATGTCTCTTCTTCCTAAGCATCCATTTCTCTGAGATCTAAAAGAACTTCCTTAGTTCTAGGCATCATTTCTTGAAAGGAAAACAGATTCTTGACTCTCCTCATTCTGTGTGAACTTGGGCAAGTTACTTATCCTTTCCAAAGATGCGTTGTGAGCAGCTCTATTACGTAACAGTGAATTGAACTGTATGTCTCCTCAGCAGTAGAATGGGGATAATAGTACCTACCTCACAGAATTATTGTGAAGATTATGAGTTAATATGGGCAAAGTACTGAGAATAAACTCTGTCTCACAATAAGCTCACAGTAAGTGGTAGTGTTTTTTATTATTATTATTATTATTATTTTATTATTTTATTTTTTGAGTTGGAGTCTCACTCGGTTGCCCAGACTGGAGTGCAGTGGCCGCTCCCGGCCACCGCAGCCTCGACCTGCTGGGCTCCGGCGATCCTTCCGCCTCAGCCTTCCGAGTAGCCGGAATTACAGGCATGCGCCACCACGCCCAGCTGATTTTTTTATTTATTGTAGAGATGAGGTCTCGCTGCCCAGGTGGGTCTCGAACCCGTGGGCTCAGGCAATCCACTCACCTCAGCCTCCCAAAGGCGCAGGATTACAGGCTGAGCCACCGAACCCGGCTTTTTATTATTATTTTAACACCCATCCCTACCATGAGAACTCCTGGGAGCTATTAACCTTTACAATTTCCAACTTCTTGGAGGTTAGATATCTGTAATTCATATAGTTTCTTAGCCAAGGTGGTTGCAACTAATGATAGTAGATTTAGAATCATTTCTTACTGATCAATTTGCAGAAAGAGATATAGTAATCAGATCTTAAAAAGGTTAAATGGCAGCATATTATAGTGGTTAAGAATACAAGCTTGAGGCTGGGCATAGTGGCTCATACCTGTAATCCCAGCACTTTGGGAGGCTGAAGGAAGGAGGATCACTTGAGGCCAGGAGTTCAAGAGCAGCCAGGGCAACAAAACAAGACCCCCATCTCTACCAAAAATACAAAAAAAAATTAGCTGGGCTTGATGGCATGTACCTGTAGTTCTAGATACTTGGGAAACTGAGGCAGGAGGATCACCTGAGCCCAGGAATTTAAGGCTACAGTAAGCTGTGATTGTGCACTCCAACTTGGGTGACAGAAAGAGACCCTGGCTAAAACAAACAAAGAAATAAAAAGAACACAAGCTTGAGAGAGTGGCACTACTTATGAGGTTGATCTTGGGAAAGTTATAGAACTTCTCTAAATCTCCATTTCCTCATTTACAAATTAGAAGATAATGTTGACCTCATAGAGTGGTTGCCGCATATATGAGGTCTGACAATTAGGTTCGTGAACCATCCTAGAATAAGTGTTACCAGGCCAGGCTCGGTGGCTCAGCCTATAATCCCAGCACTTTAGGAGGCCGAGGCAAGTGGATTGCCTGAGCCCATGGGTTCGAGATCAGCCTGGGCAACTTGGTGAGACCTCGTCTCTACAATAAATAAAAAATTAGCTGGCATCATAGTGTGCGCCTGTAGTTGCAGCCACTTGGAAGGCTGGGATGGAAGGATCACCGGTGCCCAGCAGGTAGACGCTGGGGTGGCCGTGAGTATGCCCCTGCATTCTAGCCTGGGCGACAGAGTGAGACTCTAACTCAAAATAGAAAAAAAAGAAAAGAAAAAGTGTTATCTACCTCATTGCTGAATATCACTACAGTCACCTTCGAAGGACTCCCTTTGGGAAGCTATGCATCAACGCCAGTGCCCAGTCTACCCGTCAAAGCAGTTTTGGAACTCTTTTTCTGAAACGGCCATCAGAGCTGTTATTGTTATTTGTGAGGTGTGACGATTAAGTTCGTGAACTTACCACCATGCACTTAACTTGGCTGCACAATACAGATTTTGCAATACTCCCCCTCCTCACCTGATCTGACCCCCATATACTTTTTCTTTACCCGAAGATAAAGGAAATATTGAAAGGAAGACATTTTATGGCATTCAGGACATGAAGGGTAGTGCCACGACAGCTCTGATGGCCATTCCAGGAAAAGAGTTCCAAAATTGCTTTGACAGATGGCCTAGGCACTGGCATCAGTGCATAGCTTCATAAGGGGCATACTTTGATGGTGACCATAGTGATATTCAGTAATGAGGTATATAGCGTTTTTTCCAGGATGAGTTTGTGAACCTAATTGTTGGCCCTTGTACATGCTTGGTTATCAATTCATGTCATCATCATTATTATTTCAGATGTTTATAATCATATGGAGGTACTTATTTTGTAATATATCATTGTTTTCTAGTTTTTTGAGAAAGTTGAGGAATCGGGTCTGGAATCTGAAGGAATTTTTCGACTTTCGGGATGTACTGCCAAAGTCAAGGTACTAGACATTTTTCTTCTCTTGGTTAGAGTTTTAAGCTAGCTAGACCCAGTTCTAACTGTCTAGGTATCTAGTTCTTTGTTGTTGTTGCTTATTTCGTACTATCACTTTGTCCTACCTAGTATTTGTTGGTACCTGTAATAAAATGTGTGGTCCATGATCCAGAGTTATTTAAACCACAGAAATAAAAAACCAACAACAGTGAAACAGCACATCAATTCACCATCAAAAACTGCTGCTTATCTTTAGTTTGGAAAAGTCTAAATGTCCCATTACTGTTTTGGGGATTAAACAGTCTAGTTTGTTTGTTGCTCTAAGTCATGGAATTCACTAAGCCAATGTTAGATGAGCTCTTATATCCATGATCAGTTGCTTTAAATGTAGAAACATTTTTTCGCTCTCCTTTTGGTGAAAGTTCTTATAGGAATTTGTAGCCATGGCCATAACCACTAGAATACTCACCCAGCACTTCTAAAACCCAGTTCCATTTATGGAATTGTTGGTGTCACATGAAACCAACTGTGCAAGATGAATCTTTTTACTTTACTTTCTTCTGTAAGGTGGCAAACTCTACAGTATTAATAAAGGAAAGAATTACTAGTGGAAATAAAAAGCTTTTCTTAAAAATCCAGTAACAGGCCGGGCTTGGTGACTCAGCCTGTAATCCCAGCACTTTGGAAGGCCGAGGTGAGTGGATTGCCTGAGCCGCGGGTTTGAGACCTGCCTGGGCAACTTGACGAGACTTCATCTCTACAATAAATCAAAAATTAGCCGGGTGTGGTAGCGTGCGCCTGTAATTCCAGCTACTTGGAAGGCTGAGGTGGAAGGATCACCGGAGCCCAGCAGGTCAAGGCTGCAGTGGCCGGGAGCAGCCACTGCACTCCAGTCTGAGTGACAGAGTGAGACTCCAACTCAAAAAAAAAAAAATCCAGTAACATATCCCATTGTGTCTGCTGGTGAGCAGACACAATGAAGAGTTCGTTCTTACCTTTTGAGACTCCCTGGCTTGTGAACATTAAAACCAGTTTTAAATGATGAATCCCTGAGAAAAAAGTTCCAGAGTGAGGGGAAAATAAATGATTTATTAAAAGAAAATGCAAAGAGGTGGAACAGCATCTCTTCATTAATTCATTTTGGTATGTGTTTTGGGAAACTCTATTTGTATCAGAAGTCTCGGGTTTTTAATATAGAGGTGTGACGAGAGGTTTTTCTTTTTTTTTTTCTTAACATTTTGACAGTTTATTTTGAAGGACATTTTTAAAACAAAGTTAAAGACAATCTGGGAAAAATTGCACAGAATACGCTCATTAAATAAGTATGGTAATTAAACCAGAATAAGGGAAATATGTTCTCTTCTGTAACTCTGGAAATAAGTTCTGTTGTCCTGAAGGATCTTACACTTCTAAAAAAAGGGGGATAATCGTGGCAATTAAAGCTGTCTCTTAATCATATAAATCTACAATAGCAACCAAATTTTTCTGTTCTTCCCAATAAGTCAGTTTCGATCTTCAAACTGTGCCTTTTTTTAAAAAGATGCTAGAAATTCAATGGGATTTGGTGGTCTTTCCTTTGCGAGCGCAGCAAGGCCCTGAAATAGGATAGGCACAACCCTCTGATCCAGGTAGGCAAAGACTAGAGATCCACCTTCTGTTTTGATAACTTTTCTGCATTAATCTTCTCATTTTCCACTATTCCCTCCACATTATCGGTGAGGCTGTACTCGGAGTGGGGATTTTCTGCCACCTGCATCTGGCCCTCCAGCATCTGCTCCAACTCTGTGGCGGCCCCCGTACGTCACCCTCCGGGGACACCAGTCTTGGAAAATAAGAAGGGCCACGCATTACCTGGATGGTCTACCTCGGTGGTCGTGCCCATGAATCTCGCCCCTGCCTGGGCCGAGGGGTGCGACCAATGAGATGTTTTTCTAAATGGAAGCTGAAAATAAATAGGCTGTATCTACTGGATTCTCCAGAAAGAAGATACTGAGATGGATTAGGAGCAGAACAAGGTTACAGGGAAAGCATTTCTGAAAGACAAAAGGGATGGGAAGCAGGACTGGGTGGGTGGCCTAGGCCACGGTGCAGGGCTGATGGTTCATTGCCATAGAGGAGCTGTGCGCCAGGCAGAATGGGCCAAACCCTTGCACCCAGCCTCACTCCATCCTGGGTCGGGACTTACTGCGAAGAACGTAGCTGAGACAGATCCAGAAGAGAATACAGCTGGGAGAGCCAGCTGCCTGTGCTTTGGCAGATGAATGGCAAGTTCTCTTTTGAAGGGAGATCAGAGCAGAGCACCAGAGCATCAGCACCAGTGGCATCAGGGATCCGGGCATGTTGGGGAGTCATGACTTCCCCAAGAACAAAATAGGCTCAATACTGTCACTAGTTCACTTGGAAGACAGGGAGATGTCTAGCAGCTTCTTACAGTCTATGATTCCTAAATTGAATTTGCTTTTTGTCCTAGTTTCTCATATTTTTGTTCTTACGTATACTTTCAAACAGATATATACTAAATCTGAGGATGAAAATCATCACTTATTTTGGTTAAATCTTTGTTTATATCTGTCAAAGAACCAAAGTGAAATCAAAGAAACAAATTTTCTAAGCAGAATCAGGCGCCATCCCTCAAAACCTCCATGACTTGGAAGCTGTATTTGCACATATTCTCACTAGTTCCTGTGTGTGTGTGTATTCATCGATGTGTGAAAAGCATAATGGATGGGATTTCAATTCTCTTTTTCTAAATCATCACAAGGAGAAAACATCATAGGACATTTCTTGTGTACACAGAGTTTTATCATCATAGTAGGTTACTTTTGATTAGCTAATCTTCGACTGAAAAATGCTTATCAAAGGCTACTAATTCTTTCAAAATGTTCTTATAGGCACATACATTCCTGACCCAGATTTAGGTCCAAGTCTCTTTTCTCCCTAATCAGTTTTATGTAGTTTCAGTCTATTTATTTCGTAGCTTATTAGTCTGAAAAATATAATCCAGATGTTTTCCAGGTTTGAGCTCCAAGAAACCAATGTGAAAGAAATCTAGGCCAGTGTGAACAGGGAAATATGGAAGTTAGAAAGGCATTGTAATGTGATGTATTAAAGGGAACTTTATTCCTCTCCTTTATTCAAACTTCAAACTATTTCCCTTTTTTAATTTTTATTTTTGTAGTTCATCCATTGAACTACTAAAAACCCCATTATAATTAACTTCAGATCGCGCCAAGATAGTGACACCAACACTGTGGTCCACTAACATGTCATTACAGTGGAGAGATCAGCCTGGCTTTGTGCTTTAAACGTTTCTAAGACCCCACCAGGAAGCAGCCCTGAGAGGAAGTCTCTGGTTTCAGTCAAATAGGGAACACACAGCTGCGAAGCCAAGTCCCAGATTTGAGGCCTCAGCTCATTTGGAACCAATCTAAGGCTTTGGTGTTTCTATGATTTTGTTTTCAAAAATGACAGAAATTTGAGCCAAACACTGGGGAATATATTGCATGGAAGGAAGCAGACTGACATGCGAGGGTTTCTTTCTTGACTAGTTTGAATCATTCTGAGGCTGCACTAAATTTTTTATAATTACATCACCTGGCTTGTTTTGGCTGGTTATTTGCATTTGTATAAAACTACCTCAGAACTTGAAGCAGGTTGCATTTTTGCTCAAAGGAGATTTAATGACATAACTTCTGATCCTTGCCTAGTGTTCTCATTAATAGGGAACAGAAAGACATGACTTCTTTAACCTCTAAGTGCCCCTGTGTTTGGCAAGGTAAAGTCACACCCAGTTTACATGGTTTCAAGTCTAGGACCCCTGATGCAATGTCAGCTCTGCTCAAAACCCAAAGAAGACGTTCTTTCTCTCCAAGTTGTTTTATATCAGCCATCTAGACAAGATGACATGGCATTATTACACCAATAGTCACACTATGTACTCATAGTGATCCTATAGTAATGCCTCTACGGTTAGAATAGACCTAGCAGGAGGGGGCAGAACGAATCCCAGATGTTTACTGAGTGCCCCTGTGTGGCAGGCCCTGCTCTGTGAGCTTTGTGCTATTCTATGTAATATCGGGGGGCCATTTTAATCTCCCTGTTGTACAGTGAGAAGCTTGAGGCACAGGCCACACCGCTAGACATGTATGAAATTGAGGTCAAAGCCTAAAGGATCTGATTATAGTGCCTGGCCTTGGCCTTGGTGCCATGTTGACCCTTAGGTGACTGGGAACCACTCACAGGTTAGAAGGGCAGTACATTTGTGATTCCGATAGAGTCCTTTGGCAGAGGTATGTGGAAGATGAATTTGAATTCTGCTCTTGCTGACACTTCTTTCCCACTTGGAAATCAGCGTCCCCTTTGCTTTCCAGCAGTAGATGGAAGCGTTTGCCCCTCCTGAATTCCCTGTTAGCACCTCCATCTGCCCCTACAAGTGGGGAATCATTTTGGATGATTGTTTCCCACTTCGAGTCTCCTATTCAATCCATTACTGATTCTTAGGTATTTTCCCTCCTAGGCATTTCTAAATGCTTCATCTCCTTTCTATCCTACAGCTGTTTGTCCAGGCTAATGCTTGGTTATCATCATCAGAAGTGGTTCCACGGCCCGGTGACTGTGTACTCTGTTCCCACCGGACCTACGCCAAGCTCCACACAGCAAATCATTTTTCCATCTGACTGTCAGGAAAGATAAATCTACCCTTGTTGTTCCCTTGCTTGGAGATGTTCCAGGTTGCCTCATGCCTACAGGTTGCAGTTAGTCCTCTTAGGACTGACTCCAGCTACTCCCTAGTCTCATTTCCTTGCCCGAGATGCTCCAGCAAGACTGAACTAATAGGACTTCCCCAGACCCATTGGGACTCCTTGCATTTTTATCACTGCCTGAGCAGTTTCTTTTCTCCAGGGACCCTCCTGTGTCCTCCTCCCTGGCAAGCGCCTCAATTCCTCAAAGCCTGGCCCCAGCAGAGTTTGACCCCCTCTCTCATGGCTGTATAGCACCAATCCATGACCTTTCTTATAGATGTGCTCTCTGAGTTAGTGTTACCAGTTCAAGAAATAGCCCCATAGCTGGATCACAAGATGCCCAAAGGCAAAGGATGAATCTCACGCATCCTCCTCTCGGCAGAGCCAGGCTAGTGTTCTCTCTTGATTCTGGGAAGAACTTTATATGTATGCTTGAGGCTTTATAAAGTGTATTTATCAGCAAAAGAGTGCTTGATTAGCTGTCATATTCCTGTAAGATTGAAAACTCCAGGACAAGAAAAAAATACCCTTTTGATGATGTTATCAGTAGAGCCAGAGGGTGGATCAGAGAGTCACGTGTATCTCTGTAAGAAATCTGTCCTGCCGTGGATCTCTATCTTGCAGGCTCTGGGAGCCATGACAGCATTTATTTCTGGCTGGTTAATGAGCTGATCCTTGTTAGGAAAAGGTCAGATATGCACACTGACTCTGGCTGTGCATGCTCCAGGCCAGAAGAATTAGGCCTCTCGTGAGAATAAGGCAAAGGCCTTAAAGAAACGGAGGACTTTCAGAGCTACCTTTGAGGAACAGTTGGTGTCAGGCGGGGGACTGACTAAAACTGGCTGGCATTATAGGTAAACCTTGTACTTCAAGGGAGCAGTGAAACATGAGTTTGGCTTTGAAAAAGACACATGGAGCATGAGTGGCATTGATAATCAGATGAATTAATAATGTAAAACGTGTGGGCCAAGTAGAACTCATGGAAGCTTAGTGATTTCTTTTTAAAGTATTTACACAGTGCTCCAAACCTTACGAAGGATTGGGCAAGCACTCAAACATGTGGAAGACGTGTGTGTCTTGGAATAAGACTTTGCTGGCACTGCTCCAGGAAGATGTCACTGGTCTGCATGTTGCAGCGAGGTCAGAGTTACTCTACTGGAATGTTTCTCATTCTGTATGTGAATTAACTGAGAAGCAAACCTTCTTAATCTATTTGAGAAAGAGAGAAGATGGTAGAAGGGATTATGAAAAACAGGAATGGAAACTTTTTCAAGACCTCGCAGTACATTTATCAAGTGGGAATAGTGGTATTTTGCCAAAACCATATAAACGAAACTGTGATCTGAGTGGAGAACTTTTATATTTGTAGAATCAGAAAATTCTTTCAAGGTTAACACTGTTCTAAAAATATTTTAGAAAGCCGTTTTTAAAAATTCATTTGCAAATAGCTATTTTAATTCCCTTAATCATGTTGAAAAAAGTTACTCTTAGTATTGCCTCATCAGTCTATTTACAAAAATAATTTATGTAATAATGGTTTCCAAAGGAGGTAAAGGGGGTCAGGTAGTAAAAACTCATTGACTATCAACTGTTTTCCTTGATTTGCAGCAATACCGTGAAGAACTGGATGCCAAGTTTAATGCTGATAAATTTAAATGGGACAAAATGTGCCATAGAGAAGCTGCAGTGATGTTGAAAGCTTTTTTCAGAGAACTGCCCACCTCTCTCTTCCCTGTGGAATATATACCTGCCTTCATCGCTCTAATGGAAAGTAGGTGGAAGAAGTTCAATGTGAATGGGCTAAGACACAAAGTCAATGAAGTGACAGCAGAAGAGAGACCCATAATCAATTGTGACACACATAGATTTGCTATTTCCTGACAGTCCTTGGTGAAATACTAAGTTTGATGGTAAACAGTCACCTACTTACATATTTAAGTCTGGTAGATATGATTTACAGGGTTTTAAATCATTAAAAGGCAGGGGGGGTTTCAGAAAGACTAGGTTCTTGAGATTTGAATTCCTGGGCAGCCATCTGTTAGACACACAGTCAAATCTTCAGAGCTTCAATTGCAGCATCTGTAAATTACAGATAATAATTACTTGTCATGGGTTGCTGTAGGTATTAAATGAAGTCATCTAGAATAGTGCCTGATGTGTAATAGTTGGTCAAAAAATAAGAGCTCCCTCCCTTCCTTAAATCTGAGGTCCTGGGTCCTGAGGATACAGCACACAATAAATGCTACACCAAAGATATTTTGTCTCTGAAAACTACTGTGTCAAATAGTGTATCTGAAAATTACAAAGTCACATAGATTTGGTCTTAGGTGAGATGCTTGAGTATCTCACTTGAGTGTATATTGCAACTGGCAGTCAGGGAATGATTTCTCATGGTTTGAGCATACAGGTTGAACATTGTAGAGAATGTCACAAGGAAAAATTTAGAAACGTAGAATGAGGCTAGGTAATGAGGGCTTAAACTACGAACTCAGGGAATTCACAGGTCACAAGCCTAAACAGGTACAAGCATGTGAAGTAAATGGTGATTCTCCATGATCAGAAGAAGGCTGTGGTCATACTGAGAGGAGAGGACACAGTCCATCTAGAGATGGTGATGGTGACTGCCACTCAGCTCTGGGTGCTGGATGTTGTGCAGGACTGAGAGCCAAATCCAGGCTCTGTTGGGAAAACTCTTAATTTGAAAATGTCAGCCAGGCTCGGTGGCTCAGCCTATAATCCCGCGCCTTTGGGAGGCTGAGGTGAGTGGATTGCCTGAGCCCGCGGGTTCAAGACCCGCCTGGGCAACTTGGCGAGACCTCATCTCTACAATAAATCAAAAAAATCAGCCAGGCGTGGTAGCGCATGCCTGTAATTCCGGGTACTCAGAGGCGGAAGGATTGCCAGAGTCCAGCAGGTCGAGGCTGCAGTGGCCGGGAGCAGCCACTACACCCCAGCAGTCTGGGCGACAGAGTGAGACTCCTACTCAAAAAAAAAGAAAAGAAAGAAAATGTCAGCCAGCCACACATTTACATTTTAAATGCTGTGTGAGTGATACCTATATCTGCCAGTTTACAACCTTCTGCAGGTTGACCAGAACTATAAAATCATTAAAATCACAATGAAGAAAAATAATAGATTCTAAGTTGTATGACAAGATTTGTCCTAAAATGAGTACGTTCGAAATCTTTGAAAACTTTAACTAAACCAGATTCTTAAATTAACTAAACCTGATTCATAAAATAATCTTTTGTGTCTTCGAAGAAGAGAATATGGTAGGCAAGGGAGTCCTTTTCTAAACTTTAAATTATGTTCTCTCTGTGACCCATATCTCTCTTCTTTGTAAGGTATCTTACTTCATGAGAAAAACTCACTGAGAAAGTAAGAAGAGCTAGCTAGTTCTCTTCATTCTTTTTCCTTTTTTAAAAAAATATATTTCTATAGTTCCAGAATTTTCAATTGGTGCTTTTAAAATATTTTCTATTTATCCACTGAGGTGACTATCTTTTCATTTTTTATGAGCATATTTTTCTTAACGTCATTGAGCATAGTTACACAATAGTTGCTGCAAAATCCTTGTCTGCTAGTTTCAACATCTTAGTCATCTCAGGGTTGGTCTCTGTCTTGAGAATTTTTTTTTGTTATGTTGTATGTCTAGATAGTTTAGGTCTGTTGTGAACATTATGAATATTGTGTGAGGAGACTCTGGATTCTGTAATATTTCACCAGATAGTGTTGTTTGGGTTATTTAATTATTGTTGCTGTTTTAAGCAGAAAATTTGCTTGGCTGGACTCAAATTGCCAGTGACCTAAGTGGTCTTTGGTCAGCAGCTCAATTCTCAGTATAGTTATTTAATCTTTCACTGGGCATGTAAGGTTTGTGGGTCAGCAGGAGATTTGAGTGGCGTTTATACCAGAACCAGGGTCTTCCATTTCTGGGTCTCTCCTTTCTGGGGTCTCTCCTTTCTGGGATTTTCCCCATAACTTTCCAGTGGCTGCGGTTGCCTTCAATCCTATCCTCTGGCAATCAGGCCAGAAAAACTGAGTTTTTCTTTTCAAGTGCTAGCCCCTTTCTACCACCATGTCTGTGGCCTGACCTCATACTGAAAGCCAGAAAAATGAGACCCTCTTCCTGGTACCATTCCTAGTTCCAAGTGTCCAGTCCCCTCCTGAATCTACCTGCTTTGGTTCACTCTTCGTGGCCTTCGGTAGTGCTGTTTTACACTGTGTCCAGAAGTTATTGTTATGTTCAGAGCAGCTGATGTGGTAGGAGTTTACTCAGCCATACCAGGAGCTGAATCCCTTCTCTGTTTTTAAGTAAAACAACAATAAAAACCGGCAAGATTCTCTGTGAAATTGGCTCTCCTGGAAAACAGGCCACAGAATTGTAGTTTCCCCTTGATCTGTGGTTTATATGCTAAACAATTCATTGAAACAACCTGGTGCCACAGAGGTGTTTTTGGTTTTTGCCATTATGTATTATGCAAGGGCGATCCAAACCTCCAATGCCAGACTGTTCAGAGATCAGATTTAGAAAAGGCATGTGAATATATTATTTGTCCTTACCATCATTACTCCCCATCTGGCTTCAGCCATCACACTTCGCTGGAGGGAGAGGATCTGAAACACATCCTCAAAGTGTTCACAAAGGAGTCTGCATTTCTTTGTACAACTCTGAAAGGGAAAGATACCATATTGCAGGTGATTGATTTTGATACCAGCCAACCCTGCAGGAAGCCCAAAGTTCTGGCCTGCTACCAGCAGGCAATAATGGCCTTTTTGCCACCTAAGTAAGCTCTCATTGTAACAAGATTTTCTGAAAGAGAGAACTGTGGACATGTGCATGTGTGTGTTTAAGCTGTCCCTCTTGATACTCCAAAACTGAACTCAGAATGTGGAGTCTTTTCCACTAGTATAATTACTTTCTCTTTTCAAACTCGGCCCCCAAATTGTCCATAAAATTAAAGGACTAATAGTTCATCTGTCAAACCTTAGATACTTTCATGAAAGGATTAATAGCTTTCTGGGGGGAAATAATGACCTCGGGAAAAGAATACTCTCAACTAGGATACATTAAATGAATTAAGTACAAAACTATTAACCACAAAACAGTGTAGGGCTGAGTTTCCTAAGTAAAATGAAAATGGGTTATGTGCCAAATTAAACTTTAATCTTAAGAGGAACTTCATAATTTCTCTGAAGTTAATGGAAGCACAGAGGTCCCAAGCCTGCATCTGTATCTGCATCTGTTGTTCCCCCCACCACCAGAGGTATTTTTGGGTTGCATTAGATTAGAGATAGCTCTCAGCCTGCCGTTATGCATTAAAGTCATGTCTTATCTGCCCCTAAATGCTTTGTACTGAGACATGCTCTTAATTACTTCTGTTATTCAGGCAAACTTACATCAATGTGATTAGCCATTTTTAATAACATCCTGGACCTGTGTCATATTTTGGTTTACAAATTTGGTATAAATATTTAGGTCCACATGTGGATTTTTCTATGACAATATAACTGATCCTATAAATACTCCTCCCTTTGTTCCTTTATTACTTGGTTGGATACACTTGTCATCTCTTCCCTAACTCCGCCACGCACTCTCTCTGGTAACCTAGAAGCTTGTCCCAAGAGTGTTTCCACTACTGTAAAGCTCAGTTAATGTTACAGGCAGCTTACTGCCTTCTAGCCATTGAATATAAATAGATAGATTTTCCTTCAACTTGAGAACTCCCCAGGGATTCCCGAATATAATGCTTCCCTCCAGGCCCTCCCTGCCAAGAGACCATTTTGAGGAGATTACAGAGAGACTAGAGATAGCCTGGATTCTCTGGTGTACTCTAAATTTTCAGCGCAGCTGGTCATGGATTATCCAGCTGTGGATAGAATCCAAAATATAAATGCCATCCCTCTGGCGCCATCTCGTGTCACTGTCAAGGAATAAAATACTCAACAATCTTCAAAGATCAAACTGCAGTCACCTTCCCTAAATGTCCATATAAGATCAGAATAAGTGTCATTGATTATAAAAACAAGAGCAAACACATAGATATGTGTTTAGATTCAGGTACATGCACCACTCTAAACATGTATAACTATGGCTTAAACACTATGTATGTTAGCTCATGTAATCCTCATAACAGCCCTGTGAGGTAGGTACAATGACTGTTCCAATTTTACAGATAATAAAATAGAAGTCACAAGGGGTTAAATAACCTGCCCAAGGTCACACGGCAGCAAAATAGTACAAGCAGGGTTTGAACCTGATTCTAAAATCTGTGCTCCTAATAATTATACTTTGCTGCCTCATGATGTAGAAGCATGGCTTATTTTCTCTTGAATTCAGCTTAAGCTGTCTCTTCTATTTATAGTATAAAAGTAAGGCAAGGTCTGTGAAAATGCTTGGAAAAGGGAAATGTTATACAAATCCAGATTATTTTGAGGATCTTGTTGACCACCTGCCTCAACAGTGACATCGTGGGATGTGAAAGGAGGGTTGATAGGCTGAGGCTCCTGTTCAAGTGAATAAATTTACATTGTTGGGCACAAACCTGAGTCCTTATCACCAAAAGCTGTCAGGAGCCTTCCTATGCCACCAGATGCTAGCAAGAAGTGCTGTCGAGATGCATCAGTGTTATTTAAGGTGTATGACTGTTTCTGTTTTCTTGTTAGGAGGGCCTCACATCAAAGTGCAATTTCAAGCCTTACACCTTATGGTCATGGCATTGCCAGATGCCAACAGGGACACAGCCCAGGTACGTTGTATCGACCTTGAGGTCTGACATTGGTCTCTTATTGCTCAGAGGAAAAGGCTTATATGGAAAAGCTGAGATGACAACTTGCCAGGCCACCTGAGCGTGCTGGCAACCCACTCGCTTTCCACGCCCCCACTGCTGTTTTCCTGAGGAAGATGAGAAAGAATTGAGATCCTGGAATGTTCTTTAAACATTTCAGTTTTATTCGTTTCATTCATTCAAAAGATATTGAGTGGCTACCATGTGCCAGTCACTGGGCAAGATGAGGAGGAGGAAAAGAAGTGAAGATAGAAAGAGATCATTATGTCACTTGCAAAATGTAAGAATCTTTGATCATTGATCCTCACTCAGCTGCTCACTCTGATCTCGTGTACTAAAGTGGCAGAAAAATCTGACGAGATGCCCTTGAGGAAGAAATTCTGAGTCGCTGATTTAAATGAAATTTCTGAAATGTTCATGTTTTAAAAACTTATTAAGATCGTACCCCACATCTTTAAGATAAAATTTAAAAACATATTACGATAATACAATGTAAATAATCCCAGCCTAGGCAAAATAGTGAGACCTCATCTTTACCAAAAAATCAGCCAGGCATGGTGGCATGTGCCTGTAGTACTAGCTACCTGGAAGGCTGAGGTGGAAGGAGGTGAGCCAGGAAGTCGAGGCTGTAGTGAGCTGTGATCATGCCACTCCACTCCAGCCTGGGCAACAGAGCAAGACCCTGACTCAAAAAAACAATAATAATAATAATAATTCTAGAATTTCAAAATTGTCAAGATCACCTGAGAGTATCTGATCATTTTACAGATTAGGAAAATGAAGCTCGGAAAAGTGATTTCTCCATTAATTTCTCCAATATTTGATGGACTCATATTCCATAGTTGTTCCATCCCAAATATCCCTCCCCTTATTTAAAAGTCATTTATTTGCTGTATGTTGGTAAAAATCAGTTTATCTTGCCATTTGGATGATGATTCTATATATGATTAGAAATATGTTATAAGTACAACAGGTTTGGGAATCTTTGAAATGGAATTAAGATTAGAATGAGTTGGAAAGAGCCTGTAATTTTGAGGCCAGTAAACGTAATGCTACCTCATATTCAGACTTTTTAGTGTGTTGGGAACCTCTCCCCTTACACAGAGAAAACATCCACATTGGTTATAATATATGTCAGTCATATTATGTCTTCAATGCAAGGATAGGGATTAGCTATGGCACAAAAATGTCTAGTTTCTAATATTCAGTAATTTTTCAAAAGGTGGAAATTTATTAGCGTCTTTTTTTTGGCTTTATCTGTGTTCTTTTATCTAAAACAATCCATCTGTTATCAGATATCTGAATCAAAATGTCATCTTTTATATAACTGAGGATGTAGTAGTTATCAACTAATTTAATATATTTCTAACAAAAGATTTCCCTGAAACGTCATGGGACTGGTGATGCTATCCACGAGCATACATACACACACACACACACACACACACACACACACACACACACGCTCGTACTCTTTTTTCCATTCTAAGTTGTGACTGGAACTGAAACTGAACCTGGTATGGGTTAGAGGCCAAGAACTCCAGTTCAAAAATTGGTTTCTTTGGTTCAGATCTCATCTCTGCCACTTTATTAACCCATGCTGGGCAACACTACTCAGTCTCTCTCCATGTTGGTTTCCTCGTCAGTAAAATAATAACACTACCTGCCTCACATTAACTCATAATAAGCCCCAAATAAATGGTAACTATTATTATGTGCTGTACATCTTCTCATTACAAATACTGAATAGTAAAATTCAAACTTGGAAAACCAAAGAGCCCTTCCTTCTGGGATTTCAGTTCTCTTGGTGATTCAGAAGGTTCTGGTAAATATCTATACTGTGGTGGCTCAGCAAACTTATACTAAGCTTTCTCAAACCTTTTTGTTGAATGCTTAGAACAGCTGCATGTAAACATTTGCCTTAGGCAAACTGAAGATTTCAAAATTGAAAAGCAATAGAAAAATAACATTCAAAAAGTAAATTTTTTAAAATTTTTCAATTGAGTTTACATTTGGGCTGAGGAATGACATACTTCATTGTTTCAATGGGCTTTCCTTCTCAAGGAAACAGGAAATAGTAAAACAGTAATGTTTTAAGTTAAGCATGTTTTTCAGAATTACATTTCTTCTACACAACAAAACTACCATTCCAGTTCGTTGTGCGTCGTGTTTTCCTGGTTTATATTTAATTTTAATATTTGTCATACGTGTTTAGGATAAAAGGAAATAAAATGTCAACTACACAATAAACTCCATTAAAATGGCACTTTTAGCCGGGCTCGGTAGCTTAGCCTGTAATCCTGCGCCTTTGGGAGGCTGAGATGAATGGATTGCCTGAGCCCGCGGGTTTAAGACCTGCCTGGGCAGCGAGACCATATCTCTACAATAAATCAAAAAATCAACCAGGCATGGTAGCGCATGCCTGTAATTCCGGCTACTCGGAAGGCCGAGGTGGAAGGATCGCCGGAGCCCAGCAGGTCGAGGCTGCGGTGGCCAGGAGCGGCCACTGCACTCCAGTCTGGGTGACCGAGTGAGACTCCAACTCAAAAAAAAAAAAATGGCACTTTTATGGAGCAGGCAGTTTAATAAACTGCTCCCATTTCTTCATAGTGCTTTTAAGCACTTAAAAGGGGAACATGGCTCATTGAACCATTCCATACTTCTGATGATTCTCCAGTGGCACAGTGAATGAGGGTAGAATGAACAGTAGCAATCGGGGGTGCCTCGTGACAGTTCACAGGAGTGTGACACGGTGCTGTTTCTTGTCAGGCCCTCATGACATTCTTCAATAAAGTGATTGCCAATGAATCAAAAAACCGAATGAGTATGTGGAACATTTCTACTGTAATGGCACCAAACCTTTTCTTCAGTAGAAGCAAACATTCTGATTATGAAGAGTTGCTTTTAGCAAACACCGCAGCCCACATCATCCGCCTCATGCTTACTTACCAGAAAATTTTGTGGAAGGTGAGTGATGGTGTGATGATTTCAGGTTCTCTTTGGAAGTCCGCAGCCCCAGGAAACATTATGGCTCCATGATCAAGCAACTCCCTTGGTCATAGAGAGGAAATCTGGGAAGATAATCTCAGGTGGCTGTAGCATCCTTGTACATCATGTAAAGGGTGCTCTTTAACATGTTTTCCCTTTAAAACAGAATCTTGTTTTTTTCTAACCTTTACAAGGACAAATGCCACAGCTCCTGGTTCCAGATACTGAGTTGGCTGGGAAGAGTTACCATAACCAAAGACAGAATCTGTGGGGAGGTTTAGTTCAAGTGTTTTCTCTCCAGTCAACTATTTTTCTTCTCCAGGTTCCATCTTTCTTAATCACTCAAGTAAGAAGAATGAATGAAGCTACCATGCTGCTAAAGAAGCAGCTCCCAAGTGTAAGAAAGCTGCTCAGGAGGAAGACCATAGAACGAGAGGTAATGACATTGAAGGAGTGCACAAAGATTGCTCACTGCCTAGAGTTTTAGTTCTCTAAGGGAGGCACAAAGTAGCTTGTTATTTAGAACCAAAAATTTCGTACCCTTACAAAGTATCAGATAGTCTTGTGACTGTAAACATGGTAGAAAGTGGGTTCACAACAAAGTCCTGTGGCCTTTCCGTTTTGTTGAGCGTTGTGCTTTTTGATTAAGGTTCTTGAAATACCTCTGTCATGACGATGTCTTGATATTCTGTGAAGTACTTACCAGAAAGGTTATAGTGACTCTCACAAAAACTGAAAAATTGGTGTGTCAGTCCCTGTGAACTCAATTTAAGGACAACCCAGTATCCAGTATGTTCAATATAGTAAGTCCCCTACATACGAACCTTCAAGGTGCAGAGTTTCCAAGATGTGGACTCGCTTTCACTTGTCCAATCATGTAATTTAGTTCACGTGTCTGGCACACTTTTCAAGATACTATACTATAAGATTTTAATGTTTTCTTCATTTCTGGTGTTTTTTTAATGTATTATTTGTGTGAAAAGTCATATAAACTACTACAATTCAGTACGATATAGCCAATTGTGTTAGGTGGATGGATACCTAGGATAACTTTGTTGGACTTAGAAACACATTGGACTACAGACTTGCTTTTGGAATAGTACTCATTCATATATTTGAAAATATATGAAAATATTCATATATTTTCATATACGCAGAAAGAGATTTCTTTAGTGATTGGGTAATAAGGGAATAGCTGTTCCTCAAGTTGTTATGTATGGCTTCATTACATTCCAAAGATTTGGGGATTTTGTTTAAGCATAGTTATTTGTGTGGAGGCTCATAAGGGAAACAGGTTTTAGAAGAATTGTCCTTATAGCTTTTACTTGACTTGAAGATGACCGTGAGTGCCAGCCAGGCATTGCATTCAGCCTCGTGGAGGATGCACAGATACTTGAAAGTCACTTTGCCCTCCAAGAAACTGACACCTCATGTGGGAAACAAGTGTTCATGAGAGTCATAAGACCCCAGCAGAGAAGCGCAGTACTGCCTGTGGCAGGGCCTTGTAGAGGACAAGGAAATGTGCTCCAGCTTGAGAGACCAAGTGGTTTCACAGAGGGCGAAGCATTGGAGTATAGCGTGAAGGATGGGTAGCCCTGTGATGGGAGAAAGGAGGGGGAAAGAAAGCTCCTCCGGTGAAAGGGACAGTAATGCCAAAGCAGTGAGGTGGGAGTGTTGCTAACTGATTAATCACAGTCGTGATGAATGGCTGTATTCCTTTATTGATCACAGGCAAAGTGACTTTATAGCAAGTAGAACCAGTTCTTCTCCCCGGAAATAAAATTTGTTTTAATTGAGAAAAAAGTATATATAATATAAATTTTGCTATTTTGAGCATTTTAAAATGTGTGACTCGGTGTTTTTGGTACATTCACAATGTCCTGTGGTCATCACGGTAGGCAGTTTTCAGTAGTTCTTTGAACATATGTAAAATAGCAGATTTGAAGGTGTAAATCTAATATGTGGGCCTCATTAGGAGTTTCTTTTGAAACTGATTTGTCTTCCCTGTGTGTAGGTGATATTTCCTTGATGGTTTTGCCTGTCTCATAACTGTTGAAAACTGGGCGTTTCGCGTGTTATAAAGTAGCAACTTTGCAAATCACATTCTTCCCCCTCTCCAGTGTAGCTGCTGTTTGTTATAGCTTTTCTTTGTTTGTTTAGTGACTTTTCTACCCAACTAAGTGTGTAAAGGCTTGTGTTTTTTGTTTTGTGTGACTACGGAAGTCTCTCTTTCATTATCTTTTGGTTAGCTAATAATTGGACAGTGATTTTCTTAAATGCCTGGAACCCAAACCTTCCCCCAGTCTTTGCACATCTTCAGCTCTCAGGCGGGCATTTATAACTCTGCCGGAGTCTTCACTTCCTGCCTGCACAGAGCCTGAAGTCGAGCCAGAAATTAGAGCTTATGTTCCTCTCAGGCCTGTCCTGATCATCTGTGCAGGACTGGGGCACTCACTTGGCCTTCTAGATGTTCGAAAATATGTCAGAGCTTTTCAAAGCCTCTATTCCCCCAAAGTATCTCAGTCTCCAGCCTTGCCTTCCAAGCTTTTAGTTATCTGTTGTGTTTCTCCATTCTTACCCACTGCATCAGACAGATTTGACTAAATCACTTGCCAATGATTTTTTTTTTTTCAACATTACACACCTTTAGCACTGGCCAAGTTCAAGTCAAGCAAGTTAAAGGCAAGCCTTTTTAGCCAGTCTTCCAGGGAGCCACCAGACAGGTCAGAATAAATATCAAGAATTCTTTGTGAGTGAGGCCCATTCTGCTCCCTCTGGTACCTGTACCAGGAGAGCTGACTTATTGTCTACACCAAGTTGGGGAGTAGGTGAAAGTGTTACATTAAAATGACACAAAACTCACTGTTCTTAGCAAGACTCGGCTGTTCCTCTTACTCAAGCATTCCCCTGGTTGCAGCCTTTGGGTCAGTATCCAAGAGTTCTGAAAAACTCAGTCTGGCAGGTTTTGCCAATTTATCATTGCTTCTATGGAGGAGCAGACATTTAGAGTTTCTTGCTCTGCCATTTTCACTTTGGAAAATGTTAATGGAATAAGTATAATATGTGTGGAGATGGAGCTGAGATCAGGTTAGACTTTGCCAATTATTAGATGTATAAGCCTGGGCGAATTAAATTCTTTCTTTGAGCCCCAGTGTTATCTTATAAGTTGGGGGAAAAGTAATGATATGTATGTAACACAGAGTTGTCATTAGAATTTACTCACATAATGTATGTGTAAGGCACTTTATAAACTGCACATTGCCATGTGAATATCACTTATTTTAATGTTTTAGCTGTAAATAGGATATAATTCAAAGATTAGAAATACTATGGAAGCAAGCACTTAAAGAGGAAGAAATGGTGTTTCTAGTTCTAGTGTATTATATTGTGTTTTTAGTTCTTAATTCTGATTGGAATAGATAATTAATAAGTTACAAATTCAAAGGGTAGTAAAGGCTATAAAATAAAAATTAACCACCTCTGACTTCCCCTCCTCAAGACAAATAATGTCACCAATGACAGGGTGGGTGCACAGGAACAAGCCTATATAGAAACCTCCAGAGATACTCAGTGTGAATACAAATAAATATGAATCTATGTTCTCTTTTTTTTACATGAGTGGTGGTTGCACACAAGAAACACTGTCCTGTATCTTGCTTTACCAACTTAAGGGATCATGGAGTCTATTCCACATCAGTCCACAAAGCCTACTTCTTTGGTTCTTTTGCATGATTTTCCATAGACATAAAATAATTTATTTAAGCAATCTCATATTGTTGAACAGGTTAATTTTGGCCAGTCTTTTGCTGTTATCATTTGTGTTTTGGTGAATACACTTCTACATGTCACTTTTCACAAATGTAGTGTATTTGTGGGATAAATTTAGAGATGTGGAATTGTTGGTTCAGAGTACATGTACATTTTATAATTTGATAAATATTGCCAAAGTGTTTTCTGTAAAGATGGTATCAGCTTACCAAAAGCAGCATATGCATGTTTTTTCAACATTTACCCTAAAGACTAAATGTGCTTCCTTTAGACTGCAAGCCCCAAGACTTCCAAGGTACTTCAAAAGTCACCGTCTTCGAGAAGAATGGTAAGAAAACAGAATTTCCTTTCCCTCCTGGCTGTTAATGCTTTTCATTGTATTCTCCGGCTGCAGCTACCATATTCATGTATAATTTTAGTCATGATCTATCCTTCAAACTTGACACTTTCAGTGTGGCACACAAAGGAGGGGTATGGGCACTTGAGTAACTGATGATTTAAAATGTTTGCCTAGGCATCCTGTACATAGCTGTGAATGCTGTGGAAAGTTATGGGGGATATGATTATTATGATCATAGATCCAGTAATTTCAGAGCATGGAATTTATCTTAGAAGCTTCTGAGGATCCAGAAAGGGAGGGATATCAAAGTAGTTTTTTTGGAGTACTTTCTTGGCTGCAATGAGCCATGGATTCTGCCCCACACCCAAATCCAAATCCCCCATGTCCATTCTCTGGAATACATAACTTTCATGGTTCTTGTTGGTAATATTAGGAAAGTACTATAAGAACGGACTCTGTTTTGAAATATTTTTTATTAGATTCCCAGGGCTGTCATAACAAGGTACCACAAACTGGGTGGCTTAAAACAAAAGAAATCTATTCTGTCACAGTTCTAGAGGCTAAAAGTTTGAAATCAGTGTGTCAGCAGGGTTGGTTCCTTCTGAGGACTGTGAGAGAATAATCTGTTTCTTGCCTCTCTCCTAGCTTTTGGCAATGCTAGTAATCCTAGTCATTTCTCAGCATGTCTGTGCCTCGCCCCAGTCTCTGCGTCCATCTTCACATGGTGTTCTTTCCTATGTGTCTCCACCCAAGAGGCATGTGTTTCCATGTCTCTTCTCTTCTTACAAGGACACCAGTCACATTAGATTAAGGGCCTACCCTACCCTGGTTTGATCTCATCTTAGCTAATTATATCTGCAATGACTCTATTTCCAAATAAGGTCCTGTTCTGAGGTACTGGGTGTTAGGACTATAACATATGTTCTGGGGGATACAATTCAATCCCTAACATATTCAGTTTAGGGTATGTTTTGAGTCATCCACATAAACCTTTGACAACAACAGCTCCATCCTTTGAGAAGATACGTGTTTAAAATGATTACCTGAGGAGAAGCCACATTCTCAGACAAATAGAAGTTTATGTCTGTTCACCTCCTAGGTAGTGAATTAATTAAAAGATTCAACATTTTGAATCAGAAGAAATGTTTGTCAGTCCTGACAACACAGAAATTTCTGTTAATCAGATGGCATCATTCTTTGAATATTCCATTTCAATGAGAGCTCCAAGGTCTGCGGGCCAGTGATGTCTTGTGAAAACAGAGGTCCCATCTTTCCCTCTGGCTTCCACACTCTGCTCTGCACAGTGTCTTCAGCACTTTGAGGGCTCAGTTTCAAGTACCCATGGGGAATCCCATTTGGATTAGCCATCCATGGCTGCTAAGTGAAGAAGGATGGTATTTGAAAACTCATATTTTTCCATTGATCCATAAAAATTTTTATGCTAAAGTTCAGAATTCTGCTTAAAGTTGGCTTATGTAGAACTTTGCTCAATAAATGCACTGATAGAATTTTATTTTTGATAGCATTTTATTTTTGTCATAGCCCAGTTTTATCCCTCATGATTTCAAAGCATTGTAGCAAGGCCTGATCACATAGCAAAACTAAAATCCCAGGTTAAGTCTAGTCATCAGTGAATCTCCAGGTAGAAAAGAAAACAGTGTTTCATTCTGGTTGTAAATATTGGTCATGTTTAGATGTTTTCCTAATGAAGAGCCACTGATTTTCATACCTCTGAAGTGCACCATTGAGCTGATAGTCATCCTAGTTTGACAGAATGTCCTGAATTTCTCCTCATTGGCAGTCGGACGTGCCAGAAGGAGTCATACGTGTCCATGCTCCACTTCTCTCCAAGGTGTCCATGGCCATTCAACTCAACGGTCAGACCAAAGCCAAAGACATATTGGCGAAATTTCAGTATGAAAACAGGTAAGTCAACATCTGTGAAGGTCCCTGCACAAAGAGGGTGAACTTTTATCAGATGAGTGACTTTCCAGGCATTTACAAATTTGGTAAAAATTAGAGCCTGTTACTTTGGGGAGTTTACCAGTAGACTGCAAGAGTAAAAAGCAGAGAAAGTCTTCAGTAGAAATAGAATTGTCAACAACAGATGTTTTTCAAGGAAATTTCTACAAATGGGATTCCTAATATGTATTGTCTATCTCAGTAGCTTCATTTATTCAATGAGTTTTGTCTTTTATTAGAATAAAAATTATAACAAGTTAATTTTGCAGATATTTTGATATGATTTCCAGGAATATCATTATTTTAGGCTCTCTTGGGCTTGAACATGCCTATAAGAGATAGGAGTTGATGTAATTAAGTGGACACCATAGCTACCACTTCCCATAAAATATACTACTAATAATTCCTAGGATCAGAATGATACTTATAATAGTTCTCTTTGAATACCTGCTATAAGTCACCTTAAAAGATTTATGATTTAAAAATTATGAAATCATCATGATTTTTTTCTAGGCACCTTTACTTAAGGACAAACATTTGCCCTGAGGTTTTTAAAAGATAAGAAGCATTCATTTAAATTTATCCATTGGAGAGCAGCTGTATTTTGATAGTCACTAGTAAAACTGATGGAAGCCAGGCTCAGTGGCTAGTCTGTAATCCCGCACCTTTGGGAGGCTGAGGTGAGAGGATTGCCTGAGCCCGCGGGTTCGCGACCCACCTGGGCAACTTGGCGAGACTTCATCTCTACAATAAATAAAAAAATTAGCCGGGTGTGTAGCGCACGCCTGTAGTTCCAGCTACTCGGAAGGCTGAGGCAGAAGGATCGCTGGAGCCCAGCAGGTCGAAGCTGCGGTGGCCGGGAGCAGCCACTGCACTCCAGTCTGGGCGACAGAGTGAGACCAACTCAAAAAAACCGAAACAAAACAAACAAACAAAAAAACTCTGATGGATAGCTTTAAAAAGAAGCATTCCAATCTTGTTAAAAGTAGTAGCCTTGCCGGGCTCAGTGGCTCAGCCTGTAATCCCGTGCCTTTGGGAGACTGAGGTGAGTGGATTGCCTGAGCTCGCGGGTTCGAGACCCACTTGGGCAGTGAGACCTCATCTCTACAATAAATCAAAAAATCAGCCGGGCGTGGTAGCACACGCCTGTAGA
>NW_007183134.1:211974-256186 GCF_000164805.1 Carlito syrichta
TAAAAAAAAAAAAAAAAAAAAGTAGTAGCCTTGTTGAGCAAAAAGAGCTAATTGTGAAAGTTTACATATTGTGTGATTCCATTTATAGAACATTTTTGAAATGACATTTTATTAATGGAAGTTACATTAACTGCCAGAGGTTGAGAGGGGGGATTTGGAAGAGAGATTTCTTTTTTTTTTTTGAGTTGGAGTCATCACCCAGGCCGGAGTGTAGTGGCATGCTCACAGCCATCCTACTGTTGACCTGCTGGGCTCAGGCAATCCTTCCACCTTAGCCTTACAAGTAGCCAGAACTACAGGTGCATGCTACCACTTCCAGCTAATTTTTGATTTATTGTAAAGACAAGGTCTCGCCAAGTTACCCAGGCTGGTCTTGAACCTGCGGGCTCAGGCAATTCACTTGCCTCGGCCTCCCAAAGTGCCAGGATTACAGGCTGAGCCACCAAGCCCAGCCTGGAAGACAGATTTCAGATGTTGATTGTAAAAGGACAATGTGAAGGACCCTTATGGTGTTGGATCTTGTGCTGGAATCTTGACTGTGCTGGTGAATAAACAAACTCCTGTCAGGTTACATTTAACAATACATACGCACAAATGAATACAAATGAAACTGAGAAATCTGCATAAGATAGGCAGATTGTATTAATACCAGTTATACTGTATTTCTGCAAAATGTTACCATCAGAGAAAACTGGGAAGAACTGCAAAGAATCTCTCTGTATTATTTCTTCCAACTGCATGTGAATCTACAATTATCTCAATGAAAATTCTAGTTAAGGCTGAGTGCAGTGATTCATGCCTATAATCCCAGCAATTTGGGAGGCCAAGGTGGGAGGATTGCTTGAGCCCAGGAATTTTGAGACCAACCTGGGCAACTCTATAAAAAAAATAGAAAAATTAACTAGGTGTGGTGACATGTACCTAGAGTCCCAGCTAATTGGGAGGCTGAGGCAGAAAGATCACCTGAGTCCAGGAGGTCGAGACTGCAGGAGCTGTGATTGTGCCACTGCACACCAGCCTGGACAACAGAGTGAGACTTTGACTCAAAAATAAAAAATAAATATGTAAATTCATAAATACATAAATACTAAAACCAACAACTGCAGATAGAGTCAAATAAACTTCAAAAGATCTTGTCCTATCTACTCTCATTAGAATTGTGGTAAATTTGTTTCTGTGATAAATCACTGAGTATGATCGACTCCAAATCCATCCAAGTTGCTGCAAAGTCCATATATTTGTCCTTCTTTATGGCTGCATAATATTCCATTGTGCATATGTACCACAATTTTTATCCAGTCCAGCTTCAATGGGCAACATAGTTGGTTCCACGTTTTTGCTATTGAGAATAGAGCTGCAACAAACATATGTGTGCAGGTATCTTTTTTGTAGAATGAGTTGAGTTCCTCCGGGTATATTCCCAATAGGGGAATTGCTGGGTCATATGGAAGGTCAATTTCTAGTTCTTTCAGAAATCGCCACACTGTCTTCCAAAGAGGTTGCACTAGTTTGCATTCCTATCGGCAATGTAGAAGCATTCCTCGCCAGCATCTGTTGTTGTTTTATTAATGATGACCATTCTTACAGGGGTTAGGTAGTATCTCAATGTGATTTTGATTTGCATTTCTGATGATGGCAGTAGTGGGAAACTATCAGGGGAGCGGGGGTGGGATTGGCAGTTGAGGGAAACTGCTAGGGGAAGGAGGGGCATATCTTATCAACAAGGGTACCTGCATGATCAATGTTTATATACCTAACCCTGAAATGTACCCCGCATCTTTATAATAAAAATTAAAAAGAAAGAAAAAAGAACTAAACTGGCCCCATTTGGGCCAGTTTCACCAGAGGCTTATTTTCTTACTGCCCTCTCACAGCCCCTTGTTTAAAGTAAGGTGTGGGAGGAGCCCTTTGATTCCAGGTCCTTCCTCTTTCAACTAAAACTCCTTGGCTATAACAGCAAGCAGAGGAAGACTTTAGAGGTAGGAGAAAGAGGCCTTGAGAAACAGCATGGTGGTGCGTTCTGGGAGTTTTCTTATCACCTCCCACATATCCCAAATAAGACAGCAGCAGCTTCCAACCTGGGACTGACAACAGGCACAGATGAGAAAGAGCTCTAGGAAAAACCTATTCCCTCTAGCCAAAGAAACAGGAAAAAGGGGTGGCCTAACCACAGAAAACTTTTCTGGCAATATCTGCCCAACTCCAACCATACACCAACAGAAAAACACATCATTGCTCCCCTAGTTTCAGTGGGAGAAAGCAGGGAATGGATCTGCCTTCTGCCACCAACAGAGACTCAGTCGGTTCCAACCAGTGCCCTCAGGGTCCTGTAGTGAGCTGAGACTCCACTTTCACCAAGAAGCAATGAGACCTAACAGCAACGAGGCAGTGCAAGCCAGGCTGTCCATTGCAAGTACTGATAAGGCCCAGTGAGAAGCTTCCACCGTCATTCACACCAACAAAACCAAACAAGGCAGGTGAAGCAGAGTGTCCCTCCTGCCCCCACTGGTATCAGTCAGGCCCAAGGTGGAGTTGAGCCTCACCTAACACCTGGTGAAACGGGGGAAGGAGGTAAGAACAGGTGGCACTCTGCTTTCTCCCTTCCTCTCTTCTGGCGTCAATGGGGCCAGGGAAGAGCTGAGCTAGGTGTGGTGACATGCACCTAGAGTCCCAGCTAATTGGGAGGCTGAGGCAGAAAGATCACCTGAGTCCAGGAGGTCGAGACTGCAGGAACTGTGATTATGCCACTGCACACCAGCCTGGGCAACAGAGTGAGACCTCGACTCAAAAATAAAAAATAAATATGTAAATTCATAAATACTAAAACCAATGACTGCAGATAGATTCAAAAAAACTTCAAAAGATCTTGTCTTGTCTACTCTCTTGTTAGAACTGTGGTGTATTTTAGTTAAAATGTTGCAGACTGGCCCCATTTGGGCCAGTTTCACCAGAGGCTTACTTTCTTACTCCATACTCATGCAGCCCCTTGTGTTTGAGTTTAAACACAAGGCAGTGTGAGTCAGCCTTTTGCCCCTTACCCTGGAGTCTCAAAATATAATATCCACAATGTCGCAGTATAATACAAAATCATTATTACAGAAAATTACAACATGAATGAGAAAAGACTATCGACAGATGCCAACACTAAACTGAAGCAGAGTTAGGATCCTCTGACGCAGATTCTACAAGGATTATTTGACAACCGTCAGAAAAGCTTTCCACGAGCAAGTGTGTATCCTCTTGAAACAAATGAAAAGGTAGAATATCTCAGCAAAGAAATAGATGGTATTTTTAAAAGCCAAATGAAAATATAGAGTTGAAAAATGTAAAAACTGAAATTAAAATCTTGATGAATGGGCTCAGTAGTAGGGTGGAGATAGCAGAGGATAGAATTGACAAACTTAGGAAAATATCAATAGAATATATCTATTCTGAACAACAGAGAGTGAATTTTTAAAAATACCCTCGAGAATCTGTGGAACTATAACAGCTAAATTTCATATTATCAGCATCCCAAACGGAGAGAAAACACAAAAGTGAGACTGAACAAATATTTGAATAAATAATGACTAAAAACTTCCCAAATTAGCAGAAGACATAACCTACATATTCAAGAAGCTGAGTGAACCCAAATGGGATAAACGAAAGAAAACTATGACAAGATGGTATAATTAAATTTGTAAAAACTAAAGACAAGGCTGGGCTCGGTGGCTCAGCCTATAATCCCAGCACTTTGGGAGGTTGAGGCGAGTGAGTTGCCTGAGCCCACAGGTTCGAGACCTGCCCAGGTAACTTGGCAAGACCTCGTCTCTACAGTAAACCAAAAAATGAATGGGGCATGGTAGTTCACACCTGTAGTTCCAGCTACTTGGAAGGCTGAGGCAGAGGGATCGCTGGAGCCCAACAGTTCGGCGCTGGGGTGGCCGTGAGTTTGCCATGGCACTCCAGCCTGGGCAAGGGAATGAGACTCTGATTCAGAAACAAAACAAAACAAAAAACCCTAAAGACAAAGAAAAAAACCTTAAGTAACCAGAGAAAATTTCTATATGAGTATCCCCAATTCAGTTTACAGTGAATTTCTCATCTGAAACCATGAAGGCTAGAAGGAAGTGGCATATAACATTTGTCAAGTGCTGAAAGGAGAGAACTGTCAGCCGTGAATTTTATGTTCAACAAAAATAACCAAGGATGAAGGGTGAGGCACAGTGGCTCATGCCTGTAATCTCAGCACTTTGGGAGGCCGAGGTCAGAGGATTGCCTGAGCCCAAGGGTTTGAGGCCAGCCTGGGCAACTTGATGAGACCTCATCTCTACAATACTTCAAAAAATTAGTTGGGGGCAACCCCTTCAGGTTCCCTCCCACTACGGGGGTTTCACTGCCCTCTCAATAAATCCTGCCTACTCACACACACACACAAATTAGCTGGATGCGCGCGCCTGTGATTCCGGCTGCTCGGAAGGCTGAGGCGGAAGGATCGCCGGAGCCCAGCGGGTCGAGGCCCGGCCACCGCACTCCAGTCTGGGCGACAGAGTGAGACTCCAACTCAAAAAAAAAAAAATTTAGCTGGATGTGGTGGTGTGTGCCTGTTGTTCCAACTACTTAAAAGACTGAAAAAGAAGGATTGCCTAAGCCCAGCAGGTCGAGGCTGTGGTAGCCGTAAGCATGCCACTGCACTCCAGTCTAGGCAACAGAGTGAGACTCCGACTCCAAAAAAAAAAAAAGAATGAAGGGAAAGACATTCTCAGATTAAGGAGAACTAAGAATTTGCTGTTAACAAACTTACCCACCAAGAATGCCGAAAGGAAATTATCTAAATAAGAAGAAAATGATAAGGCTTAGAACATCAGAAGAGGAGAACACAATAGGTAAAAATAGGGCTAAGTATAAGAAACTATTCCCATGCATTTTAAAAATTCTTTATTTTAAAGATGTGGAGTACAATTCAGGGTTAGGTATACAAATGTTAATTATGCAGGTACCCTTGTTGATGAGGTGTGCTCCCCCACCCCTAGCAGTTTCCAGCTACTGCCAATTCCTTTCTTATAGTATTTCATGCATTTCTTAAATCATATATGATGGTAGAAGCAAACAACTATCTGATATGGTGTTCAGTGTATATAGAAGACACACTTAACACCGTTACATTTTTAAATGGTGGAGGATCCCCACTTCTTAAATGTGGTCTATACCGAGTGACTTACTTCTTTGGTACAGTATGTAAAGAAGACAAAAGTAACTTTACAGTTGAGAAATCTGACCTCCATTTAATATCTATGGTCTTCCTCCCAAACACACACAAACTCCAGCCTAAACATGAGAAAGACATTAGAAAAATCCCAGCTGAGGAGCAGTCTATAAAATACTCAGCCCATGCTCCCTAAAGCTGTTCAAACCATCAAAAACTAGGCAACCATGAGAAACTGTCAAAACGGTCTAAGGAGACATGACTATTGTATTCATTTCCCAGTGCTGCCATAACAAATTACCACAAACTGGATGGCTTGAAGCAATGGAAATGTATTATCTCACAGTTCAGGAGGCCAGAAATCTGAAATAAAGGTGTTGTTAGGGTTAGTTCCTTCTGGAAACTCTAAAAGAGAAACTCTCTCCTGTGCCTCTCCCTCAACTTTCTGGTGGTGGCTGGCAACCTTGGCATTCATGGCTGAAGACATATCAGTCCAGTTTCTTCCTCCATCTTACAGCATCTTTACTCATTTAGGTGCTCCCTAAATCCAGGATGATTTAATGTCAAAATTCTTTTTTTTTTTTTCTCAGAAAGCAGGATTTATTGAGGGGACAGAAAAGCTCCCACAGTGGGAGGGGACCCAAAGGGTTTGCCCAATGTCAAAATTCTTAACTAATTACATCTGCAAAATACCCTATTTCCAAATAAGGTCAAATTATGAACTTCCAGGTGGGCATGAATTTGGGGGCAAAGACTATTCAACCCACTACAATTAATAAATGTAATACAGGGTCCTGGATGAGATCATTGAACGGAACAGGACATTAGGTAAAAATAAAGGCAACCCGAATAAGATATGAACTTTGGTTAATGTCTCAATTTGGGTCATAAATTGTAACAAATGTACTATATTAATGTCAGATGTGGCCGGGCTTGGTGGTTCAGCCTGTAATCCCAGCACTTTGGGAGGCCAAGGCGAGTGGATGGCCTAAACCCACAGGTTCGACCACCCGGGCAACTTGGCGAGACCTCATCTCTATAATAAACCAAAAATTAGTCGGGCATGGTAGCACACACCTGTAGTTCCCGCTACTTGGAAGGCTGAGACGGAAGGATCACCAGAGCCCAGCAGGTTGAGGCTGCGGTGGCCGGGAGCGGTCACTGCATTCCAGTCTAGGTGACAGAGTGAGATTCCAACTGAAAAAAAAAGTCAGATGTTTATAATGGGAGAACAAGATGTATGGAAAATGCCTGTGGTATCTTCGTAATTTTTCTGTAAATCTAAAAAAGTTCTAAAATTGAAAGCTTGTTTAGTTTTTTTTTCCAGAACCTTACCAATTTTTTTAAATGCCACTTGGTAAAATAATTTCAGAGTAAAATAGGTAGTTTAGTTATGCTAGAATATCAGAAATATCTTTCTGTTTAAAATTGAAATCTATTAAATAACTGAGAATAAATAGGAGTATCACTCTCATTAGAAAGACCACTGTAAAAAAAAAAAAAGTACACACACAAAATAACAAGTTACGGGGAGGATGTGGAGAAATCAGAACCCTTGTACACTGCTTGTGGAAATGTAATACTGTACAGCCACAGTTAAAAGCAGTATGATGGGTCCTTAAAAAATTAAAAATAGAATCACCATATGATCCAGCAATTCCATTTCTGAATATACACACAAATACTGACAGCAGAACCTTACAGAGGTATTTTGTATTCCCACGTTCATAGCAATATTCACAATAGCTAATCCATGGAAGCAACTCAAATATCCATTAACAGATGAATGGATAAGCAAAATGTGGTATATACATAATAATGGAATATTATTCAACCTTTCTCTCTCTCTCTCTCTCTCTCTCTCTCTCTCTTTCTTTCTTTCTTTCATTGGAGTCTCACTTCATCACCCAGGCTGGAGTGCCATGGCACACTCACAGTCACCCCAGCATCAACCTGCTGGGCTCTGGCAATCCTTCCGCCTCAGCCTTCCAAGTAGCTGGAACTACAGGCATGCACTACCATGCTCAGCTAATTTTTTATTTTATTGTAGGTCTCACCAAGTTGCTGAGACTGATCTCGAACCCATGGGCTCAGGCAATCCACTCACCTCGGCTTTCCAAAGTGCTGGGATTACAGGCTGAGCCACTGAGCCCAGCCACATATTCAGCCTTTAAAAAAGAAATTCTGATATATGCTGTAACATGGATAAACCTTGAGAATGTTATGCTAACTAAAATAACCAAGTCACACACACAAAAAAACCAAACATATGATTCCACTTACATGAGGCAGCTACAGTCAAAATCATAAAGACAGAAAGGATGATGGTGGCTTCCAGGGCCTGGAGAGGAGGGGAGTATAGAGAATTATTGTTTAGTGAGCATAGTTTCAGTTTTACAAGATGAGAAGAGTTCTAGAGATGGATGCTTTTAATGGTTATACAACATTATGAGTGTATTTAGTACCACTGTATGCTTAAAAATAGGTTAAGAAGGTAAATTTTATGTTACATGTATTTTACCATACGAAAAAAAATGTTTCTTTTTTTTTTGGAGTTGGAGTCTCACTCTGTTGCCCAGGCTGGAGTGCAGTGGCACACTCACGGCCACCGCAACCTCGATCTGCTGGGCTCAGGCGATTCTTCTGACTCAACCTTTGAAATAGCTGGACTAAAGGCATGGACCACCCTGCCTGGCTATTTTTTTATTTATTGTAGAGACATGGGCTCAGGCAATCCACTTTCCTCTGCCTCCCAAAGTGCTGGGATTACAGGCTGAGCCACCAAGCCTGGCCGATAACAATGTTTCTAAATAGAAAGAATTATATGTTTTTAGGGTGTGAGGATAAAGGAAACTAATGGAAGTAAGATTTCTGAATACTACTTAAAGTAGTGAAATGTGAATAGCAGTAGTAGAATGTGTTAAGTTATATATGTATATTGTAATAGCCAGAGAAACCACAAAGAGAAAACCATGCAAAGCAATATACTAAAAAACTCTGTAAATAAATCAAGATAGAATCTGGAAAGATAGACCATATCCTAACGCCATAAAACAAACCTCAACAAATTTCGATACTCTGACCATAAAGGAATCAAATTAGATGTCATGACAAGAAGAAAACACGAAAATCTCTAAATACTTAAAAACTAAATCACTTCTAAATAATACATGAGTCAAAGAGGAAGTCTTAAGGGAAATGTTAGAAATTACACAGTGCTGGGGTGGGGCAGGGGCGGGGCACGGCATCAACAAGGGCACCTGATCTCAAATAGGGCAAAGTGGGGACCGAAGGGAGGCCCAAACTTGACCTGTATGATGACCACTTGTATACCTAATCCTGAATTGTACCCCACATCTTTAAAATAACATTTTTTTTTAAATCCCAAAGATCAAAACCCAAAAAAAAGGAAAATCAGAGAATTCAGCTGAACGGATTTTTTTGTGTGTGTCTTTCTTTGGTTTGTTTTTTGAGTTGGAGTCTCACGCTGTCACCCAGACTGAAGTGCAGTGGCCACTCCCTGCCACTGCAGCCTCGACCTACTAGGCTCCTTCCACCTCAGCCTTCCGAGTAGCCGGAATTACAGGCATGCGCTACCATGCCCGGCTGATTTTTTGATTTATTGTAGAGATGAGGTCTCACCAAGTTGCCCAGGCGGGTCTCGAACCCGCGGGCTCAGGCAATCCACTCACCTCAGCCTCCCAAAGGCACGGGATTACAGGCTCAGCCACTGAGCCTGGCTCGGATGTTTACATTGATTAATAAATGTTGTAGTTTTTATTTTTGTGCCTAGTGCTTTATATTAGAAAGGAAATCTGAGTCTTTACTTTGATGGCATATGCATTTTTTTCTCTGAATATTCTATATTTTGATTATCATTATGCACTCTAAACACATTGATTTTCACAATTGTGCAAATTAACTTAATAAAAAACAAAGCCAAAAAATTACATAGAATGAAAATAAAACTACAACATATAAAATTATGTGGGATGAATCTAAAGCAGTGGTGAGAGAACACTTTATAGCAGTAAATGCTTAAGTTAGAAAAGAGGGAGAGATCCCTTATCAATCATCTTTAAGTTTCTACCTTTAGAAACTAGAAAAATAAGAGCAAGATAAATCTAAAGTAAGCAGAAGGAAGGAAATGATAAAGATAATCAGAAATAAATGACACTGAAGACAGGAAAATGATAGAGAAGATTAATGAAACAAAATGTTGGTTCTTTTTTAAAAAACAACAAAATTGATAACATAGGAAGTCTGACAAAAATAAAAAAGAAATGACACAAATCACCAATGTCAAGAATAAAACAGGATATCACTAATATAGTGCTTCTATTAAAAGGATAATAAATACTATAAACAACTTTTTGCTCATAATTTCAAAAATGTAGAATAATCAGAAAAATTCCTCATAAACGACTGATTGCCAAAATAAAATCAAGATGAAATTGACAACCTGAACAGTCCTATAGTTATTAAAGAAACTGAGTATATAATTTTTAAGTTTCTAAAAAAGAAATCTTCAAGCCCAGATGGTTTCACTGGAGAATTCTAGCAAATATTTAAAGAATTCACACCAATTTAGCACAATATTTTCCAGAAAATAGAAAGGAATATCTCCAAATCATTTAATGAAACTAGTTTTATTACCCTGATGCCAAAACCATACAAAGGCAGTATAAAAAATCAAAAACCCCTACAGACCATTACCTCTTAAAAATTTAGACACAAATATTCTCAGCAAAATAGCAAATGTAATCCAGTATGTATTAAAAGAATTATATACTATGATCAAGTGGGATATATTTCAGGTATGCAAAGTAATATTCAAAAATCAACCAATGTGTCGGGCTCGGTGGCTCAGCCTGTAATCCTGCGCCTTTGGGAGGCTGAGGTGAGTGGATTGCCTGAGCCCGCAGGTTCGAAACCCGCCTGGGCAGGCAAGACCTCATCTCTACAATAAATCAAAAAATCAGCCGGGCGTGGTAGTGCGCGCCTGTAGTTCCAGCTACTTGGAAGGCTGAGGCGGAAGGATCACCGGAGCCCAGCAGGTCGAGGCTGCTGTGGCCGGGAGCGACCACTGCACTCCAGTCTGGGTGACAGAGTGAGACTCCAACTCAAAAAAAAAAAAAAAAAAAATCAACCAATGTAATTTATAATAGCAGTAGGAGAAAATTATATAATCATATCAGTTAATACAGAAAAAAACTCTTTGACAAAATCCAACACCTACTTATGATTTTTTTTTTTAACTCAGAAAACTAGGAAAAGAGAACTTGCTCAACTAGATAGAGATTGTCAACAAAAAGCTACAACTAACATCATATTTAATGATGAGAGATTGAATGCTTTCCCTCTAAGCAAGAAAAAGGATATCCAATTTTATCAGTCTCATTCAACATACTACTGGAAGATTAAGCCACTATATTAAGACAAGAAAGACAAATAAAATAAAAGGCATACAGATTGTAAAACAATTTGCAAATGATCTAGTGGTTTACATACAAAATCTAAAATAAAAATGTATTTAAAAGATCTATAGCTAATAAATTAGTTCAGCTGGGTCATAGCATATAAGATCAGCACACAAAAAAATCAGTCACATTTGAACATGTGGAAACCAAATGCAAAACCAAAAGTAAAAGTGTTATATCATTAACAGCTGCTCTAAAATGAATACTTAGGTAAGTAAACATGTCTAGGATCTATATATTGAAAATTACAAAATGCTGATGAAAGAAGCCAAATAAGATCTAAAGAGATGGAGAGACATCACCATTTTTATGGACTAGAAGATAGCTTAGTAAAGATGTGGGTTTCCTCCAATTTACCTAAGGTTAAATCCAATTCCGATCAAAATTCCAGCAAGATATTTGGTAAATAGAATAGGCACAAGCATATTCCAACAAGCGTATTCCAAAACTTTATATGGAAAGGTGTGGCCCCTAGAATAACTAAAACAATAAAGTAGGAAAAAACCACTTTACTAGACATTAAGACCAGCTACATAGCTACAGTAATCAAGATAGTGTGCTGTTGGTAGAGGGATAAACACTTGAATCAATGGAACAGAACAGAGAACTCAGAATTGGCCTATACAAATATGCCCAACTGATTTTTTAAATTTTTTATTATAAACTATATATAACGTAAAATTAAGTTTTAGCCATTTTAAGGGTACAGTTCTTTAAAGTATTTAAGTGGCATTAAGTACATTCACATTGTTGTGTAACCATCACCACCATTCATCTTCAGAACTTTATTATCCCTTACTGAAACTCTGTACCAGTTTTTCCCTTCCCCTAGCCACTGCTAACCACTCTTCTTCTTTTATAATTTATCCTAGCAACTGATTCTGCACAAATGCAATTCAGTGGAGGAAGGACTGTCTTTTCAATAAATGGTGCTGTGGCAATTGGACAGCCATAGACAAGAAAATAAATGAGTACACCTCAATCTAAATCTCACACCTGTACAAAAATTAACTCAAAATGGACCACCCGCTTAAATGTAAAGTGTAAAAGTATATAGTTTGTTGTTGTTGTGGTGGTGGTGGTGGTTGTGAGAAAGCAGGATTTATTGAGAGAACAGAAAAGCTTCCACGGTGGGAGGGGACCCTAAGGAGTTGCCTCCAGTTTTTTTTAATAACAGGAGAAAAGCTTTGTGATTTAGGACTAATGAAGCATTCTTAGAACTTGGCACCAGAAGCATGGTCCATACTAAATAAAATCAATAAATTAGACCTCATCAAAATTGAAAACTTACATTCTGTAAGACACTGTGAATAGGATGAAAAGACACGCTAAAGACTAAAGTGGGAGAAAGTAGTTGCAAATCACATACCCAACAAAGGACTAGTATCTAGAATATATCGATACATTGCTCACAGTAAAATAAAGAAATCCAACTTGAAATGCACAGAAGACATGAACAGACATTTTACCAAAAAGACACTCAAGTGACATTTCACCAAAGAGATAAGCTGATGACAAATAGGCACATAAAAAGATGTTCATCTTTGGCTTTAGGGACATGCAAATTAAAACCACAATGACATGACTTACCACTATATACCTATAAGAATGACTAAAATAAAAAATAGTGGCAAGACCAAGTACCGACAGAAATATAATGCATACATGGCTGGTGGGATTGTAAAATGATACAATCACTCCATAAAATAGTTTGGCAGTTTCTTATAAAACCAAATCTTCAATTACCATGTGATTCAGCATTCACACAAAGAAGTGAAGACTATATTCACACAAAACCGGTACACAGATGCTTGTAGCAGCTTTATTTATATGGGCAAAAGCTGGAAACAAACCAGATGTCCTTCAAGAGGTGAATGACTCCACAAACTAACTCATCTATTTGATTCATATCATACAATACTTCTCAGCAATAAAAATGCAGCAGCTTGGGTGAATCTCTAGGGGTTTACGCCGAGTGGGGAAAAAGCCAGTATAGAAAGGTGCCAACTTCTTGTGTTTCCATTTGTATAACATTTTGAAATGGCAAATATATAGAAAGAGGGTGGCGGTTGCCACAGCAAGGGATGGGACAGGTAGAATGGGGAGAAGGCAAGTGTGACTATAAAAGCAACAGCGGGCCAGGCTCGGTGGCTCAGCCTGTAACCCCAGTGCTTTGGGAGGCTGAGGTGAGTGAATTGCCTGAGCCCGTGGGTTCGAGATCAGCCCAGGCTACTTGGTGAGACCTCATCTCTACAATAAATCAAAAATTAGCCGAGTGTGGTAGCATGCACCTGTAGTTCTGGCTACTTGGAGAGCTGAGGTGGGAGGATCGCCAGAGCCCAGCAGGTCGACACTGGGGTGGCTGTGAATGTACCACTGAACTCCAGCCTGGGCAACAGAGTGAGACTCCAACTTAAAAAAAAGGTAACAGCAGGGAGCTGGAGGTTTTCCGGTCATGACACTGCATTCAAGTTTTGCAAGATGTTACTATTGAGAGAAAATAGGTAAAGAGTACTCAGGATCTGCATGTATTATTTTTTACAACTTCATGTGGATCTATAGTTACTTCAAATAAAAATTTGAACTAAAAAAGCAGGGTTCACATGCCTCTTCCTCACAGTGGAGAGACAGGACAGTCTTTGAGCATAAGAAGCGGACGTCATTCCTGAATTGAGATAGACATCAACAGTGGTCTTTCAGACTCTTCTTATCCCAGCATTCTAATCTTGAGTGGAAAAAATTAAATTGGGCAATAGTTTTCGCTGACTTCCTTTTATTAATAGTGCAGAGACTTTCAGTGAACTCAACCTTTGAATGTTTGCAAAGCATTAGGCAAGCTTAGACACATGACATGGCTGAGGAGAGAATTCCATTCAATCTTTGGTAAACATAGAAACGAAACCTGACTTCTTTGAGCTGAGAGAAATGTGGCCAATGACAAGGCAGTGTAGACACAAGCCACTCCTTGGCCAACTTGATGTGTTGGTGACAGTCACCTCCATAATACAGAGCAGGCAGCTGTGGCCTGAATGGGTCCTATGTTGTGGAGACCTCAGCTCCTTACTTGTGTCAGGAAAAAAACAGTTGTTTTGTATCATAACTACAGCTGCCATAAAGGTCTGTGGCATGTGTTTCATCAAGGCAGAATGAATTGTGTATTACCTGGTTGTTTAATATGCAAATTTACTTCAGATCATGAAAGAGGGTTAAGATTATATTACTCTCGTTTTTTTTCAGTCATGGTTCATCGGGTATTAAGATTCAGAACCAAAGGTTATATGAAATTGGAGGAAATATAGGTAAGCATTCTGTAATTATTTCTGCCCCTAAATTATCTGATTAGTCTAAAAGGAATGTAAGAAGGGTTGTAAGATTTTCTAAAACATTTTCAGAATTTGAATGAGCATATTTGAGTGTTGATAATGGAGTCTTTTCAGTGTGACCCCAAAAGGTAGAAAGTCTTTCTGGAGAAGCATGTAAAACAAAGCCGAGAATATTCTGAGAACCCTTAGGAGCATGACCCCTTTTTTGTTTAACTTTCCTATTTTCACTCTCCTATTTGTTCTTCCTATTTCCCTGGGGGGTGAGGAGGAATCAAAATAAAATTCCCAGTCGTGCTTGGTGGCTCAGCCTCCCGCGCCTTGGGAGGTTGAGGTGAATGGATTGCCTGAGTCTGCGGGTTCGAGACCCGCCTGGGCAACTTGGTGAGACCTCATCTCTACAATGAATCAAAAAAATGAGTCGGGCGTGGTAGCACGCGCCTGTAGTTCCAGCGACTTGGAAGTGTGAGGTGGAAGGATCGCCGGAGCCCAGCAGGTCGAGGCTGCGGTGACCAGGAGCAGCCACTGCACTCCAGTCTGGCCGACAGAGTGAGACTCCAACTCAAAAAAATAAAAAATAAAAATAATAAAATTCCCTCCACTTGCATCCGTGGATATCCTCACAGCCACACGTGCTCTCCGTGCTCCCAGTGAGAGCCGGGGCCTCCACTCGGCCTCCTGCCAGGGCCAGCAGCCTCCCCTCAGGGCCTTGCTCCTTCCCATCTTCGCTCTCTCCCACATCAGCAACCTTTCCTTCCCAACTGCAGCGTTTCTGTCTGCACAGAAAATGTTGCTCATTCTCTCATCTTTAAAACTCTCTTGACGCCCTTCAGTTCTACTCCCATGTCTTTGTTCCACTTTACAACAGAAACTCCTCAAATCACTTGTCTACACGCCCCCTTTTTCCCCCACCCTCCCTTCTTGTCCTCCCTTGAAACCACTCCAGCCAAGCGCCACCAGACAGCTCTTAGAGTGTGAAATCCAGCTGTTCTGTCTGCCTTTGTAAGTGCCTGAGTTGATCTCTCCCTTCTCTGAAAAACACTTTCTTCACTTGATTTTGAGGGCGCCCTAAGCTTCTGCCTTTCCATTAGAGTCTCTTTTGCCTGTTACTTCTTGTCCACTTGGCCTATCAAGGATGTAGAGCTGTAGGCTTCAGTCTTTGCAACTCTTCTCTATTTACACTTAACTTTCTTAGGGGCTCAATCCAACTCGCTGCTTTAAATAATCTATGCCTCCGAAACTTGTATCCCAGACTTCCCTTCAGACACCAAACTAGTACATCCAGTCACCAGGCAGGCCTGGTCTCATGTCATTTGCTCTTTTTCCCAGAATGCTCTCCTTTCATATAACTTCACATCTCACTTCCCCGCCTCTTCCTGGTCTTTGCCCACATGTCATCTCAGTGAGACCTTACTTGGCTTGTCCCTCACTTACATACCTTACAATACACTTTATTTCTTCCTAATGGTCTTCTTACCCTAGAGCTTTATATTATACTTGTTTATTTGTGTGTTGCCTTATGCTGCTTTTGGTATGTTTTTGACTGTGATACACTGCTATAGCCTCAGCCCCTAAAATAGTGCCTGGCCAAAATAATGTACAATAAATATTTGACGAATGATTCAAGAAAGTAGGTCCCGGTAGTTTTGTTTGAGACTTTGGTATCTATTTCAAGTGTGTTGCACATAAAGACTCTCAACTCTATTTGCCCCATGGAATGATCATTTTGTTGTTACAGTTTCCACATCTCCTGCCTATAGGCTTTACATCCATTGTAAAGAAGCAAAATGATTTTTTCCTTGCCCTGGTCAAGTTCCTATCTGTAAAACCATTTGAGAACATGTATTACCATATAAATGATGAGTTCCTACCTGAGACAAGTTCTTGCCATATTTTTCTGATTGACATGGGGAAGTTGGGGAACAATTTGCCTGTGGTTGTTGTTGTGTGTGTGTCTGTGTGTGTTTATAGTTTCACATGAGATTTATTTGAAGTACCTATACTTTATAGCCTTAGGAAAGAAAGAACAAGGCAGATAGGCAGGAAGGAAGGAGGAGTGGGAGGAAGACTTTGTTAAGAAACTTTAAATTGTAAATATCCTTTGATTTTCTTTTAGGACAGCATTGCTTGGATCCAGATGCATATATATTGGATGTATATCATGTAAATCCTCAAGCAGAATGGGTGATTAAACCCCAGTCAAGTTCTTGAAATACCCTCAAGATGGCTGCTATCATGTATTATATGCCAAGAAGGTCCTACATTTGATGAGGAAAAAACAACACTACTTTTGACATGTTTGTTCCTATAACCCTCTTGGTGTTTCCAGCCCTGAGTGGTGGCATTGTCAACAGGAACTACAGAAGAGGAGCTGGTTTACCATGTCAACTAAAGCTTTCTCGTGACATTTCTTTAGTTAAAGGAGAGGAAAGAGGATGTAGTGCTTCCAGAAGAAAGGCCAACCTAGATTACAGAATGCGAATCATTTCTAATATTTTGACTTCATAGCAGAAATGAACTTGGCCATTTATCTGGGGATAAGTAACACTTCTTTACGTAGCCAGTGCTACCAAACACAAGAAGTGGAAGAGATCCTTTTTTATACTTATATACACGTATTGACCTCTTTGAGCAAAAATGCCAGAAATCGCCTTAATTTCTTCCCTGAAAAATAATCCAGACTGCTTATCAAAGCGAATCAGTTTCTAAAGTGAAACATAAAATATTTATGCTCTGACTCGCTCCTGAATTGGAGGAGGAAGAACTACTGCTTAAAGAAAACCATGTCATTCATATCGTTATGTACACCATACTGTATTATAACTATCAGCATTCTGGTGCAGATGAACTTCTCTGTCATTGTCTGTGGAAAACTGGTATCTTATGAGCACAGGTTCCCCTATAGTGAAGCTTAGTTTGACAAAGGGTGTCTTAGGCTTTCCTAACCTTCTTTGTAGTTAACATTCATAATGCCTCTATTTTCTCATTGTGATGATGGTGCTCAATGAATCTTTCCATGTGCCAGGCACAGATTTCCTTTTCTGATAAGATCTATCATTTTCTATATGTCACAACTGCAGATAATCACTTCTGCAGCCCCAGTTTTAAAATGCAGAACTACTTTTATCCAAGAGTGCTGAAGAATATTGTTATATCCAAGTTTTATAAGATATAAAAGCAGATTTGCCTTTGTCCATTCATCATGAACATGGCCACGCACTGTGGGTTAGCATCAGGTTTTCAAATCAGATGTGTTCGGTAAGCCAAAAACTGTCAAGACCTTGCAGAGCTGTTTTCCAGACCTGCAGCTGGCCAGAACGTATAGTTGCCCACGTTTCTAATTTAGAGCAGATCTCACATGTGCTGAGGGCTGGACAACTTGATCTTTTCTCTTGAGATCTCAGACACAGTCCTTGAGTGAGCTAGAAATGAGGATAGATTTCTCATTTAGCCCAGCTAACTTTGTCTTGGAATCCACAGATTGAGGTGAATTTATATCAGTTTTAATGACATTTAAGGCCCAGATCACTCCCTCTTGCAGTTCAAATGATAGACAAAGTTACTCACAAATGCAGAAAACATTTTTGTCTACTTACCAAGTCTCAGAACTTAATGTGATCATATTTTAAGCCCATATGTAGAAGCAATCATTTATATGCTATATTATGCCTTGATGTCTATACAAAACATTGCTTGTATTCAACATGTAGATAATTGCATCCCTGGCCTTTGAGATTTTATTTTTATAGAAATCACAAAGATTCATTCATTTAATTTGTTTATTTGATTTTTTTTCCCCCGGAAAACCCATGACAAGGAAACATGTCTTCTATAGGTTGGCATTTATTCCTATATTTCATTTGTTTTTCGTGTATGGCTAATTGGTGGTGTCTGAGTTTATGTAATGGATTTCCAGAGTCTGAAAAAACAAGTGCTTTTATCCTTTTTGCAATTCAAACAACAGGAATAAACATTTTATTTTATGTAGTTGCCAAGTCCCAAAGACAAGTAGGCAGTATCGTATGCCCACATAAGGAAAAAATTCTTCAAGTAGCTACTTTACATTTCTGTGTGTATGTCAACACTTGTTGGTTTTTCTCATTGTATTTCCTCTCAGATAAATTTTGTTGTGTTTCTATAGAAAATTCACAAGTTTGTTCATTTAATGTTTTATTTGGGAATTTTCATTTATGTTGACTGAAAACACATTAGAACCTATGCATAATTGCTAAAGGTTTTAAGATTTACCACAACTTGTCACCAGTTTCAAGTAAATGCCTAATAGATGAGAGGTGAAATACAGTTTTTTATCCATTTTTTGGAGATTTTAGATGGCAAAGACTTAGCTGAGTCAATAAACTACATTAATCACTTCAGTTTATTCAAGAATGTGTGACAAATTTCAAGTAACTATATAGTAGGAAGGCCATGTCAATCCCAATATCATTGGCTGTAACTTTTATTCTTAATCAGATGGTGAACTAATTGACTAGAGACAAATTTTTAGTAGATACACAGACTAATATTTGTGTGGTGGTTAAAGAGGCTTTTTATAATTTTATTCTTAGATTAAAAAACCCCAATTAAAATTCATAAATGACTGTCACCTAAGTATTGAAAGAATTATTGCCTTATTAAGAGTTTTTTTAAGCTCAATTATCAGTCCATAAAATGAATCATATATTTGCAAACAAAAGAAAAGCAGACTTCTACATATTACTATTATTATTATTTTTTAGATTGGAAATTATAGCTTGTTTAGAAAGTAAATTAGAAAGAAAGAGAAAGGAAAGTTCCCTCTCCAAGGTAGGAGAGGGGACCAAAGCTTAGAAAACATGGTGGCAGCTACAGCTCAAAGAGCATATGGCCACAATAGAATTTAGTAAAACAGTGGCCTACGTACTGTTCTTAAAAACTCCTCACCCTCACCCATCCCTAGTGCTCTTGGGGGCCACTGGGGAAAATTTTTCTTTCAGAAAAGTTTCAGAGGAAGCTAACATTTTTAGGAACACTTTAAATTTAGAAAAAATCCTAGAGCCGACTCCTAGGTAAGTGCTATAGGAACCCATCAGCATTCTGTGAAAATTCCTTCATTCTGTGAAAAAGCATCCCTTTGTTGAACAGCTCACTTGGGAATAAGATTCTTGGAGTCAATGATCTTTGAGCAAACTGGAGTATCAATCCTTTACAATGTATATACAGTGTCAACTACCTCACTTGCCTTTCTTGAGGGAAAAAGTTAACGGGGCTTTAGCAATTTTTGTTACAAACTCTTCCTGAGTCTTCTTATTTAAGTCACTTCAATTAGCTTTCAATGTACCTTTAATAATATACATTTAGTGATGTAAAATATTTTTAGCAAAAGCTTTAAAACCAAAAATACTCTGTAACTGTGATCTGTGGTATACTCTGAGAGAATCCGTGTCCCTTAGTCATTGTCTTGTGTTTCTAACCATGTGGAGATGCAGATTTTCAGGAGTGGAAATCAATATTCATCTTTTTTTGCAGGCATTTTCAACTGCTGTCCATGTATTTCAATTGACTGAAAAGTAACATGAGTTTAAAAATATTACTGCTTCTTAGCAAGCGTGTGTCAACTGTTCTTCACAAATGTTTTACTTGTCTTAAAAGACTACATATTATGGAATTAAACAGTTCCTCTGACAGGCAGTTTTCAACTGTTTTCCATAAATATGTCACTTAATAAAAATAACGTGATGTGGAATTTAAATGTTTTTTTCAAACATTTTCAACAATTTTATATACACACGTACACCTTAATTTAGAATTGGCATCTTTTCTCTCAGGCATTTTCCAACTATTTTCTAAAACTAATAATCACTAGAAAAAGCCAATGTTTTATGTTTTCTTCCCATTTTCAAAGTTAGTATTAATTCTTCTGTTCTATCAGCTTTCATTGTTAAGTAGTATACATATGTTGTATTTTATCCATAAAAATAAAGAGAGAAAAACCTAAAACCTGTGAGAATTCTTCTGTTTGGTTCAAGGGCACAGTGGTGCTGCTGAAAGAACAGGAAGTTAAAAGATCTCTATCTGGGCCCATCTCTGTCACGTGGTAACCTTAGGTGGTCTTATACAAAAGCCACTTAGTGCTATGGTAATGGCGGGTGCTTGTGGGTACAGGATAGCAAAGATTGTTTCCTCAATTTGAGTTGGTGATTTGTCTGGGCAGGGTTTTAGTACATGCGTTTTTTTTAAAAAATGCATAATAAATAAAAAGAGAAACATAATAAAATATGTAGGTACAGAAAATACATTTGACAAAATCCAATACCCTTTATGATGTGTTTTAAAAAGTCAACATTCTGTTGTTTATCTTGTGCAAAATGCAATAAAGAGAAATAAAAGGCATAGGCAGGTGTAGTGGCTCATGCCTGTAATCCCAGCACTTGAGAGGTCGAGGTGGAAGGGTCACTTGAGGCCAGGAGTTTGAGACCAGCCTGGCAACACAGACCCCATCTCTACAAAAAAATTTAAAATTATCCAGGTGTGGTGGTGTGTGTCTGTAGTCCTAGCTACACGAGAGGCTGAGGTGGGAGGGTCACTTGAGTCCAGGAGTACGAGGTTGTAATGTGCGATTGTCCCTCTGCACTCCAACCTGGGCAACAGTAGTTCTTTTGGGTAGATACTGACAAACTAATAAAATTTATAAGGAAATGTCAAGGATCTAGGATGTTTAAAGCAATCTTACTAAACAACAACAACAACAAATTTGGAAGACAAAATTTCAAGACTTATGACAGGGGACCCCAAAACAACCAGAATTATTTTTTGGAAAGCAGGCCCCTAGGAATATAGGCTTCCCCTCTTTGGTAAGTGTCATAGGAACCCAACGGCATCAGTGTACCAGCTAATGCGAGAGCCTGCCTTTGGCTTCAGTGAATTTTGGGGGAAGATTCTTTCAACACATTTGCCCATTTCATGATGAGTGAGCTAACAGCACACCTGCCCACACTACACCGAGTATTAGCAGTTTTTTTTACCAAAACTGACCATGACCCCCATGCCTCACTCTCCCTATTCACCCTATCTTGCTCCAAACGACTATTTTTTTGGTTTCCTGGATGAAAAAAAACCCTAAAAGGGAAACGTTTTGCAGATGTGGAAGAGGTGAAACAAAAAATAGCAGAAGCACTAAAATTGATGTCAAAACTGTTTTGAGCAGTAGAAAATGTGTCTCGATAGGTGTATTGCATCAAACGGAGAGTACTTCGAAGGTGACTGAAGTTTAAATATATAGGAATAAAGACACAATTTTTTAATTAATAAATTCCATTTTGGGGACGTTTTCCCTCATGCTATAAATCTGTGGCTTTATAGATGAGACAACATGATGCAGAATAAGATCAATAAGCACACAAAGGGAACAATAGCACAGAAATCGGTGCCTACTTGTATGATCATTTAATTTTCAACCACCCAGTGGGAAAAGGAAACAGATGGGACTAGAACAACTAAATCCCCATATGGAGAAAAAAGGAACGTTGACCCCCTCGTATGATATGGAAAAATTCACCCAAAATGGATCATAGAGTTAACTCTGAAACCTAAACCATGGGCTTTCAGTGGAAAATAAAGGAGAATAGCTTTGGAGCTAGGAGTAGGCAGATTTCTTAGGAACAAAAAGTAACACTTATACAAAATTGAAAAATTAGACTTCAACAAAATTTTAAATGGCTGCTTACCCAGAGACCATTGAGAATTCAAATGAGGCCAGGCATAGTAGCTTCTACCTGTAATCCCAGAACTTTTGGAGACTGAGGTGGGAGGATTGCTTGAAGCCAGGAGTTCGAGACCAGCCTGGGCAACAGCAAGGTCGTGTCTTTACAAAAAATTTAAAAATTAGTCAAATTTAGTGGTGTGCACCTGAAGACCCAGCTATTTGGGAAGCTGTGGCAGGAAGATTGCTTAAACCAGGTGCTCAAGACTGGAAGAACTCAAATGAGCAAGAACTCAAATGAGCCTCAGAGTTGGGAGAGGATTTGTAAAATATGTATTTGTCAAAGGAGTGATATCCAGGATACATAAAGAATTCATTAAGAAAAAGACAACACAGTTTAAAAATGGGTATAAAACTTGAACAGACACTTTCACAAAAGAAGATATACAAATGGCCAATAAGCACATGAGAAAATGTCCAACACCATGAAACATTAGGGAAAGGCTCATTAAAACCACAATTAGTTGCTACTACTTACCTACCTGAACAGCTAAAATTAAAAGAACTGATTATTAAAGGTGTAGGAGAACCAGAACTCTTAGACACCGCTGATAGCAGCTTAAAACGGCCTGGACATTTGGACAAGAGTTCAATGGCTTCTTATCAAAATAATCATACAACTAGCCTATAACTCAACAATTCTAAGTATTTACTCCACAGGAAACATTGACCGCAAAACATTTGTTTAAGGATATTCATCACTAGTTTATTCATAATATAAAAAAACCTGGAAACATCAAAGATGCCATAAATAAACTATGGCATATTTACATAATGCAACATAACTCAACAATTGATAGAAAATAAACTGATGTAGACAGCAACAGAAATGGATCTTAGAAACATTTTGCTGGGTGAAAGAAGCCAGACCAAAAGATTACATACTGTACTATTCCATTTATATGAAATGCTAAGACAGGCAAAGCTAAGGAATGATGGAGATGGGGGCGGGGCATATGAGAACAATGGCCGCCTTTATGGGGCTGGTATGGAGACTGTCTGGAGGGGCATGAGGGGCCTTTCGAGAGAATGAGAATGTTCGATATCTGCACTGTCCAATACAAGACCATGGGTCACACAGGCCTTTTGAACACTTGAAACGTGATTAACCTGATACGTTCTAAGTATAAAATATGCATCAGACTTTGAATACTTAACAGGAAAGAAAGAGTGTAAAATATCTCATTAGTAACGTTTTACTATTAAATATGTGTTAAATGATGACATTTTAGATAATTGGCTTACCTAATATACTAGTCAAATAAATTTCAGGCCACCATGCCCAGCTAATGGTCTACCTTTTGATAGGCATTTAGGTTACAGATATGTATGCGTTCATCAAAACTCAGTGAATCTCCAAGTAGCAGGAACTACAGGTGCGTACTACCATGCCAAAAAGAAAAAGAAAAAGAAAAACTCAGTGAATGACCATAGACCAACGGAACAAAATAAAGAACACAGAAATAAATTTACAAGTGTACAGCCTTCGACAAAGGCATCAAGGACATATACTGGGGAAAGGACAATTTTTAAAATAAGTGATACCAGCCGGGCTCGGTGGCTCAGCCTGTAATCTCGCGCCTTTGGGAGACTGGGGTGAGTGGATTGCCTGAGCCCGCGGGTTCGAGACCTGCCTGGGCAACTTGGTGAGACCTCATCTCTACAATAAATCAAAAAATCAGCTGGGCGTGGTAGCACATGCCTGTAATTCCGGCTACTTGGAAGGCTGAGGCGGAAGGATCGCCGGAGCCCAGCAGGTTGAGGCTGCTGTGGCCGGGAGCGGCCACTGCACTCCAGTCTGGGCGACAGTGTGAGACTCCAACTCAAAAAAAAATTAAAAATTAAAAATTAAATGATACCAAGAGAATTGGATATCTACATGCAGCATAATGGAACTACACACCTGTCTCTCAGCATATACAAAAATCAAATCAAAATGGATTAAAGGGCTGGTTACGGTGGCTCACGCCTGTAATTCCAGCACCTTGGGAAGCAGAGGCAAGAGAATTGTCTGAGCCTGCAGGTTCGAGACCAGCCTGGGCAATATGGCAAGACCTCGTCTCTACAATAAGTACAAAAATTAGCTGGGCGTGATGGCACACGCTTGTAGTTCCAGCTACCTGGAAGGCTGAGGTGGAAGGATTGCCTGAGCCCAGTAGGTTGTTCAGGCTGTGGTGGCTGTGAGCAGTATGCCACTGCATTCTAGCCTGGGCAACAAAGTGAAGCTCCAACTAAAAAAAAAAAAAAAAAAAAGATTAAAGACTTTAAGTCCTAAAGCTATGAAACTACTAGAAGAAAACACTGGGGAAATGCTTTAGGACACAGGTCTGGGTTTTAAAAAAATTGAGTAAAACTTCAAAAGCATAGGCAACAAAAACAAAAATAGACAAATGGGATTACATCAAGCTATGACCTATAGAATGGGGGAAAGTATTTGCAAACTATCCATCTGACAAAGCATTAGGAACAGAAAATGTAAGAAACTCAATAGCAAAAAATAAATAATTTGATTTAAAAATATGCTAAAGATCTGAATAGACATTTCTTAAAAGAAGACATACAAATGGCCAACAGGTATATGAAAAAATACCTGGGAGATCCAAAATGACCACCAGGGAATAGCTGACCTGCACCCCTCTCGCAGAGCAGAACAGGGAGGACAAACCCAGCCACCAGTAAACTCAGGCTGCTTAAGCAGACACAGATGGAGAAAGCACCCTACATCCCGCAGAGGACTCTTGGAATGCATAGAGAGCAAGGAAAAGAGAGACCAGGCAGCAACTGGTGTTGGAGCCTGGAGATCCCATCTCCACCAGGTGCCAGGCTCACATAGGATCTGCAGCCCTGCCTTGTATTCCAGAAGGGGTAAATGCTCCTGACACCGGAGGGTTCTCCTCTCCCCAGTTCCCATCCCCTCAGTTCCCCTCTAGGACAGCTCCCTTCCCCCCATTGGTGTGCTGGTCTTTAGTCCCACATGGGAGGAGGTCTGGTTAGGGCACAGTAGCATGCTGCTGGAACCCACGTGGAGCTAGGACCCCACCCGAGCCTAGAGCCTCTACTGCCTGTCAACTCACAAGAGCCCGTTCCCCACTGGCTGTGCTCCGCAGTTAGCTCCCAGGCTAGGAAAGCTTGCCTGCTGGTTGCACTCACTCCGTGTCTCTTGCCAGCATCTGGCAGCAAGGCCCCCTCTACAGACCAGGAAGGGTTACCTGCCAGTCTCATGCACCCAAAGGGTGGCCCCACCACGACAGGGAATCTGCTGCTTTTAGGTTCTGAGCGCCGCTTTTGACAGGGGAAGGGGAGCTGTGAAAGGCATCTGGAAGCCCTGTTTCACAGCAGAAGCACTTTCTGGGTTGCCAAAACTTTAGCAGTGCTGCCAGCAGCCTGGGGGCCCATCTCCCCTCCTGACCCTCACAAAGAGCACACAAGGGGATTGGAAAAGCAGTCTGGCTGGCCTGATCATGGGAAAAATTCTGCAACAGAAGCTTGCTTTGAGTTCTGAGAAAGAGTAAATGCCTCTCTCTCTCTCTCTCCCTGTGTGAACTATTTTGAATGGCAGAAAAGGCCCTAAAGCAACTAGACCATATCTAACTACAAAGCAGCAAAACTAAAAAATAATAATAAAAAGAGAAGAGCTGCTCCTCACAAATAAGGAAGAACCAGAAGAAAAACAAACACTGGCAACCATCAAAGCCTTAAAGAGGCATCACTTACAAAAGCACCTCTCAGCTCCAAACAGAGAAATACACCCAAAACGACCTGTCCCTGATGAAAGACAGAATTCAGACAATGGATTGCAAAAACAGTTAAGGAAAACCACAGGAAGTTGGAAGTGAAGATCACCTAGGCAACAAAAGTTGTACAGGAAGTAGAAGATGAATTGGCCAATAAAAGGAAGGTCTAATGTGAAATGCTGGAAATGAAGAATTCCTTCCTGGAATTTCAAAGCACAATAACAGGCTTAGGGAACAGAATGGACCATGCAGTGAAAAGAATCTCAGAGTTCAAAGATCAAAATATTGAACTAACTCAGTCTCACAAAAACAAGAATAGGTTACAAAAGAATCAGCAAAGCCTATGAGAGTTGTGGGATTATGTAAAGAAACCAAATCTATGATTTGTTGGCATCCCTGAAACAAAAGGGTAAACTGAGAACACCCTGAGAGGCACCCATTCAAATTCAAGAGATTAAGAGACTCCCCACAAGGTATTACATGAAAAGACCATCCTCAAATCACAATAATCCATCTCCACAAGGTAAGAATGAAAGAAAAAACCCTAGCCAGGCTCGGTGGCTCAGCCTGTAATCCCAGCACTTTGGGAGGCTGAGGTGAGTGGATTGTCTGAGCCCACGGGTTCGAGACCCACCTGGGCAGGTGAGACCTCATCTCTACAATAAATCAAAAAATTAGCCGGGCATGGTAGTGTGCACCTGTAGTTCCAGCTACTGGAAGGTTGAGGTGGAAGGATTGCCGGAGCCCAGCAGGTCGAGGCTGCGGTGACCGGGCGCGGCCACTGCACTCCAGTTCGGGCAACTGAGTGAGACGCCAACTCAAAAAAAAAAAAAAAAAGAAAAGAAGAAACCCTAAAGGCAGCTAGAGAGAAGGAAAGACCCATAAGAATTGCAGCAGACTTCTCAGCAGAAAAACCTACAAGCCAGAAGGAGCAGGAGTTCCATTTTTAACGTTCTCAAAGGTAAGCGATTTCAGCCAAGAATTTCCTATCCCACCAAGCTAAGTCTCATCAGTGATGGAGAATTAAAATTCTTTCCAGACATTCAATCCCTAAGAGAATATGCCATCTCCAGACCAGCCCTTCAGGAGATACTTGAGAAAAGTTTTGAGCACAGAAATGAAAGAACAGTTCCACTCATTACAAAAGCACCAAGTTAACAAAGCATATAGATCATCCACAAATCTAAAAATAAAAAATTTTTAAAGGAAACAAAGGACCCTCTTAAGAGCTATGACAGGGATAAACCCTTACATATCAATAATTAACTTAAATGTGAATGGACTGAATATACCACTAAAAAGGCACAGGGTAGCAAATTGGATAAAGAAACATGATCCAGCATTCTGCTGCCTCCAGGAAACCCATCTTGCTGCAAAGAACATCCACAGGCTCAAGGTAAAGCACTGAAAAAAGATCTTTCAGGCAAATGGAAAAAAAAAAAAAAACCCAAAAAACAGGGGTAGCTATTCTGGTATCAGACTGTTTAAAACAAACTTCAAATCAATAAAAGTTAAAAAGGACATGGAAGGACACTACATAATGATAAAAGGCTCAATTCACTAGCAAGAAATATCCATCTTTAATATGTATTCACCCAACACAGAAGCATCCAGATTTATAAAATGATTGCTATGTAAACTAAGAGAGGACATAGACACTCATACAATATTAGTCAGAGACTTTAATGTCCTGCTAACAGCCCTAGAGAGATCATTGAGGCAAAAAACCAACAAGGGAATATCAATCCTTAACTTGGCACTCGACCAGTTGGATTTAATATATTAACATCTGCAGAACACTCAACCCAACAACCATAGAGTATACATTCTACTCATCAACACATGGAATTTACTCCAAGATTGATCATGTTCTCAGGCATAAATCAAGCATGAATAAATTTCAAAAAGTTGAAATATAACAAGCATCTTTTCAGATCACAGTGGAATCAAAATAAATATCACCATCAACAAGAACCCCCTCCCAAACATACACACACACAGACACACACACACACACACACACACACACACACACACACACACACACACACACACGCAAATACATGAAAACTAAACAACATGCTGCTGAATGACTTTTGGGTCAACAGAAATAAAAAGATTCCTGGAAACAAATGAGAATAAAGACACAATGTATCAAAACCTCTGAAATACCATGAAAACAGTGTTGCTAGGGAAGTTCATAGCATTACTCATATCAAGAAAATAGAGAGATTGAGCCAGGCACAGTGGCTCTCACCTGTAATCCCAGCATGTTGAGAAGCTGAGGTGGAGGAATTGCTTGAGCTCAGGGATTCAAGACCAGCCTGGACAACTTTGTGAGAATTCATCTCTACAATAAATCAAAAAATTATCTGGACATGGTGTCTGTGGTTCCAGGTACTTGGAAGCCTGAGACAGAAGGATCTACTGAGCTTAGCAGGTTGAGGTTGTGATGGCTGTGAGCATGCCACTGCACTGTAGACTGGGTGTCAGAGTGAGACTCCAACACACACACACACACAAAAGGGATTGAAAGTAAACAGTCAAATGTCACACCTAAGAGAGCTGAAAAGGCAAGAACAATTAAATCCTAATTTCAGTAAAAAAAAAAAAAATTCAGAATACTGAGACAAAGTCACAATTGCAGGAAACAAAAAACAAAAATATCATACATGACAAAAAGTTGGTTCTTTGAAAGGATAAATAAAATTGACCGATCCCTGGACAGATTGACTTTTAAAAAGAAAGTCTGAATAAACACAATTAAAAAGGAAAAAAGTGATGTCACAACTGACCCTGAAGAAATTCAAAAGATTATCAGAGATTACTATGAGAATCTGTATGCAAATGCACTAGAAAATCTAGAGGAAATGGAGGATTTCCTGGCATCATACAACCTCCCAAGTTTAAAACAAGAAGAAATTAAAACCCTAAACATCAATAACAATCCAGGAAATCAATTCAGTCATAAGAAACCTTTCCATCAAAAAAAAAAAAAAAAAAAACGGCCTAGACCAGATGGTTTCTCAGCTGAATTCTACATACAAGGAAGAGCTGATACCAACCTTATTTAAAGTATCCCAGGCAATCAAGAAGGAAAGAATTCTCCCTAACTCATTTTATGATTGTGAGGAGGTTTTTGACAGACTTTCTAATGTTTTCTAGGCATAGAATTATATCATCTGCAAAGACCCCAAAAGGAAAGAGAATTACAGGCCAATTTCCCTGATGAACATAGATGCGAAAATTCTCAGCAAGATTCTAGCAAATCAGATTCAACAACACTTTTTAAGAATGAGTGATCTTGACGAGGAGACTTTATTCCCAGAATGCAAGACTGGTTCAACATTCATAAGTCTATAAATATAATTCAGCACATTAATAAGTGTAAAACAAAAAACACATTATTATCTCATTAATCATAATGATGAAAAATCATTCAATAAAATCCAGCATCCCTTCTTGATAAAAACCCTCAAACACCTACACACTGAAGGAACATTCTTCAACACACAATAAGAGCCATCAATATATGACAAATCTGCAGTCAACATCATGCTTAATGGGCAGAAGATGGAATCATTTCCCCCAAGAACTGAACAAGACAAGGATACCCACTCTCACCCCTCCTATTCAACATAATACTGGAAGTTCTAGCCAGAGCATTCAGGCAAAAGAAGGAACTCAGGAGTATCCAAATAGGAAAGGAGGAAGTTAAGTTATTTCTCTTTGCAGATGATATAATTCTATGCCTAGAAAACCTTAGAAAGTCTGTCAAAAACCTCCTCACAATCATAAATGACTTTGATAAAGTCTCAGGATACAAAATCAACATGCAAAAGACAGTTGCATTTCTAAACACCAACAACAAGCAGGTTGAGATCCAAATAAAAAACACAATTCCATTCACAATAACCACACACAAAAAATGAAATACCTTGACACCCACCTAACCAAAAAAAGTAAAAGAGTTTTACATTGAGAATGATAGGCTGGGTATGGTGGCTCATGCCTGTAATCCAAGCACCTTGGGAGGTGGAGGCAAGAGAATTGCCTGAGCCTAGGGGATTAAGACCAGCCCAGGCAACTCATCTCCACAATAAATAAATAAAAAAAAAATTAGCCAGGTGTGGTGGCGTTCACCTGTAGTTCCAGCTACTTGGAAGACTGAAGCGAGATGATTGCCTGAACCCAGCAGGTTGAGGTAGCCATGAGTATGCAATTACACTCCAGCCTGGGTGACAGGGTGAGACTCCAACTCAAAAACAAACAAAAACAATGAGAATTACAAATCACTGCTCTAAGAAATCAATGATGAAACAAACAAATGGAAAAACATCCCATGCTCATAGACTGGAAGAATCAATCCTGTCAAGATGTCCATCCTACCCAAGGCAATCTATGGATTCAATACAATCCCCATCAAATTGCCAACATCATTTTTCACAGTCTTAGAAAAGACAATACAGAATTTCGTGTGAAAACAAAATTAGTGCTTAGCAAAAAGAACAAAGCTGGAGGTATCTCATTTCAGACTTTAAACTTTATTACAAGGCTACAGTAACCAAAACAGCATGGTATTGGTACAGGAATAAGCACATAAACCAGTGGAACAGGACAGAGACTCTGGAAATAAAAACCAACTCATCTTTGACAAAGCCATCAATAACAACTTTGAGGAAAGGAAATCATATTTAGCAAATGGTGCTGAGAAAACTGGCTAGCCAAATGCAGAAGAATGAAACTGAACCCCTATGTATCACCATACACAAAAATTAGCTCAAAATGGATCAAGGACTAAAATGTAAAACCTCAAACTATAAGAATCTTTAAAGAAAACATAGAGAACACCCTCTTGGACATTGGAGTAGGTAATAAAATCATGGTCAAGTCGTTAAAAGCAAATGCAGCAAAAGCTAAGATAGACAAGTGGGACCTTATCAAACTGAAAAGTTTCTGCACAACAAAAGAAATCATCAAGAGAGCAAAGAGAAAACCCATGGAATGGGAAAAAAATATTTGCAAGCTATGCATCTGACAAAGGCCTAACATCCAGGATCTACAAGGAACTCAAGCAAATTGAAAGGAAATAAACAAACACCATTAAAAAGTGGGCAAAGGACATGAACAGATACTTCTCAAACGATGATGTAGAAACAACAAACATGGAAAAATGCTCTGCCTCTCTAATCATCAGAGAAATGCAAATCAAAACTACAATGAGATACCACCAAAACCAGTAAGGATGGCTATCATTAATAAGTCAAAAAACAGCAGGTACTGGCACAGATATGGAGAAAAGGGACTGCTACACTGTTGGTGAGAATTTAAGTTAGTTCAACCTCTACAAAAAAGCAGTGTGGCCTTTTCTCAAAGAACTAAAAATTGAGCTTCTATATGATCCAGCAATCCCTCTTCTGGGTACCTAGAGGTAGAGTGATTTGCTCTACCAAAAAGACACCTGCACACACATTTATTGCAGCACTATTCACAGTAGCAAAAACATAGGACCAACCCAGATGTCCATCGAAAGTGGACTGGGTAAAGAGAATGTGGTATGTATATATGATGGAATATTGTGCAGCTGTAAAGAACAAAATTATGGCCTTCACAGCAACTTGGATGCAGCTGGAGACCATCATACTAAGTGAACTATCACAGACACAGAGAACTGAATACTGCATGTTCTCTCATAAGCAGGCCCTGAACATTGGTCACACTAGCACAAGGGTGGCATCGGCCGATACTGGACACTGCTAGGGGAGGGAGGAAAGGGAAAGGGAGGGGAGCACGTAGCACACATCGGATACCTGGTACACTACCAGGAAGAAAGAGGGCCAGTTAGAAGCCCAAACTTCACCTGCATACAACCTACTTATGCAGTAAACCTCACAACTCTAAAATTAAAAAACGAATACTCAGCATTACTAATCATCAGGAAAATGCAAATCGAACCACAGTGAGATATCGTCTCACCCCAGTTTAAATGGGTCGTATTAAAAAGGCAGAAAAAGCAGATGCTGGCGAGGATATAGAGAAAGGAGATCCTTTATATATTATTGGTGGAAATGGAAATTAGTACCGCCACTATGGAGAACAGTATGGAGGTTCTCTAAAAAAATTAAAAATAGATCCGGCATTTTCACTGCTAAATATATAAGGAGGGACCCCCAAAAAACAGAATTTGTTTTTTGGAGGGCAGGACCCTTGTAATTCAGGCTTCTCCCACTAGGTAGTTACTCTGGGAACCCACTAGAATCAGTGTACCAGTTAATGTTGTTGTGAGAGGCTGAGTTTGGCTTCAGTGGATTTTTTTTGGAGAGCCTTTCAATGCGTTTGCCCATTTCATGATCCATGATTTACATAAACAATTTGCCCACACTGTACTGAGTGTTCAGCAGTTTTTAACCTCAAACCGCATGACCCCATCCCCCACCCTCCCTATTCATCTGACCTCACCTCGGCGACTTTTCCCTGTTTCCCCTCATGAAAAAACTTCTCAGAGGGAAACATTTTGCCCACATGGAAGAGGTAAAACAAAAAGCAGCAAAGGCACTAAAAAGCACCAAACTTGACAAATTCAAAAACTGCTTTGAGCAGTGGAAAAAGTGGCTCAATAGGTATATTGCATCAAACAGGTGTATTACTTTGAAGGTGACTGAAGTTTCAGCATGTAAGAATTCACGATTTTTTATAAATACATTTTCACTTTGGGGGGGATCCCCCCATTGTATATCCAAAAGAAAGAAATCAGACAACCCCCTTAGGTCCCCTCCCACTGTGGGAGCTTTGCTGTCCTCAATAAATCCTTTCTCAAAAAAAAAAGAAAGAAAGAAAGAAAGAAAGAAATCAGCATGTCAAAGAGATAGCTGCAGTCCCATGTTTATTGTAGCACTATTCACAATAGCAAAGATATAGAATGAACCTAAGTGTCCCTCAGTAGAGAAACAGATAAAAGAAATGTGGTCTACATACACAGTGGAATATTATTCAGGCATTAAAAAGAATGCATAGTCATTTGCAGCAACATGGATGATGGGAAGGTGAAATAAACCAGGCACAGAAAAACAAATATTGCATGTTCCCTTCCCCCCATGTGTGGGGTCTAAAAAAGTTAGTCTCATGGAGAAAGAGAATGGAATGATGGTTACTAGAGTCTGGGAAGGGTAGTGGAAGAAAGACATGAAGAAAAGTTGGTTAATGGATACCAATATACAGTTAGATCGAAGGAATAAGTTCTACTGTTTGGTGGCAACACAGGGTAACTACAGTTAACAAGAATATATTGTATATTACAAAATAGCTAGAAGAGAAGATTTGGAATGTTCCCAACATGAAGAAATGATAAATGTGTGAGGTGACAAATATCCCAGTATCACAATTACCCAATTTGATCATTACGTATGGTATGCATGTAGCAAGAAAACCACATGTACCCTCAAATAAGTACAATATCATGCATCAATTTTTAAAAGATAAAAAAATGAAAAGAAACTCAGTGAATGTTCATTGAAGATTTATTCATTTCATTATGTGGGTTACCTCAGAAGAAAAATAAAATCCAAGTAATATGTAAATATTAACCTTTGGGTAATCATATGGCTACTGAAATATTTAAGAGGGAGTATACTGGTATTTGCAGCTCATTTTGAAATATATTTTAAAATTGGATAGCTTGATGAATGAATAGCTTACCAGGCCTAAAAGAATAAAGTATTTATGGTAGAATGTGGTGAAGGAGATTTTCTCAGTTCCAAAGTTCTCTCCAAAATACGATTTACTTGACAAACACACACACAGGCCGATTGAAGAGAACCAGAAAATCTTTGCGTATTAATTTTACACGGTGTCCAAAAGAGGAACAAGTGACTGCTATTTGGTGTTGTGACCAAGAGAGCTCTTGAAACCTGTCCATTTCTACGCTAAGTAGAAAGTGGCTAAGCATGGCATCCTGGGATCCTTATCATTTGTGAACCCTTTTGCCTACAACTACTGGCAAAATGGCATAGGGTGATGTCAACTTGCTGAGTTGATATTAAGGATGCTAACATTTTATGTTCAGTGTTTTGTACTTGTCATCTGCATCACTAAATCATACTTCTTGAACTGTTTCATTTCTGGGTCACAGGTTGTAAGTTTAGAAATAACACAACCATCCGGGCTTGGTGGCTCAGCCTGTAATCCCCCCCCCCCCTTTGGGAGGTTGAGGTGAGTGGATTGCCTGAGCCCACAAGTTCGAGACCCACCTGGGCAGCGAGACCTCTACAATAAATCAAAAAATCAGCTGGGCGTGGTAGCGCGCGCCTGTAGTTCCAGCTACTTGGACGGCTGAGGCGGAAGGATCGCCGGAGCCCAGCAGGTCGAGGCTGTGGTGGCCGGGAGCGGCCACTGCACTCCAGTCTGGGTGACAGAGTGTGACTCCGACTCAAAAAAAAAAAAAGAAATAACACAACCAAGGGCTGGGCATGGTGGCTCACAACTATAATCCCAGCATTTTGGAAGCCCAAAGCATGAGGATTGCTTGAGCCTAGGAGTTCAAGACCAGCCTGAGCAACATAGTGAAACCTCATCTCTACAAAAATCAAAAAATTAGCCAGGCTTGGAGGCCTGTGCTTGTAGTCCCAGTTACAACAGAGGCTGAGGTGGAAGGATCACCTGAGCCCAGAAAGTAGAGGCTGTGCTGAGCCATAATATCGTGCCACTGCACCCCAGCTTGGGCAATAGAGATCCCTTGTCAAAAAAAAAGGGGGGAAGGACAGGGCAGGGCCAGGCACAGTTGTCGTCCTCCTCAGAAATTCATACAGGAGATGAGTCTGGGGAATTATTCTCATTGGTCTTTCTGTGCCCACTGGAGCCAGAACTTCATGTCAATACATTGCACTACCCATCAAGTTGAGGAAAAGTCTGTTTCAGGAGAGAAAGATTACAAAAACCACAGTTTAAAGAAAACATCAGGCCAGGAGTGGAGGTTCATGCCTGTAATCTCAGCACTTTTGAAGGCTGAGACGGGAGGATTGCTTGAGACCAGGAGTTTGAGACTAGCCTGGGCAGCATAGTAAGACCTTGTCTCTTAAAAAAAAAAACAACTGAAAAATTTAGCTGGATGTGGTGGCCCACCACTGTAGTCCCATCTACTTAGGAGGCTGAGGCAGAAGGATCACCTGATCCTAGGAAGTTGAGGCTGTGGTAAGCAGTGATTGTGCCACTGCACTCTGGCCTAGACAACAGAGTGAGACTCCAACTCAAAGAAAAAAAAAGGAAAAAAGTCATAAGATCTGCCTTTCTTTGCTAAAAGCAGTGCTCTCCAACCAACATTTCATCTGACCACATTCCCAGGGAAAAGGAGCTAGAAAGTTAACCACAGAGATGGATAAAAGTTATGTTAGTTATTTACAGTCCTTCCACGATGTAGGTTCAACTCACTTAGCATACAAAGGACTGGATTTTTTTCCATGGGACAGTACCTCCCTTTCATCTCTTGACTAATCCAGTTACTTTATGTCCAATTAATCTTAATAGGACTCTATTTTTAAATTTGATTATAGAGATGTGGGGTACAAGTAAGTGTTGTCTACACAAGCAGGCTGCAGGCAGGTGAAGTCTGAGCCTCCAACTAGCCCTTCCCTACCCTGATTTAGGACCAGGTACCTTTTGTGTTATGTGTCTCCTCTCCCTCCCTCCCTCCCCTGACAGTGCCCAGTGACTGCCTTTCCCTCCCTTGTGCTAATGTGACTAGCATTCAGGGCCCGTTTTTGAGTGGGACCATGCGGCATTCAGGTATTTGTTTCTGTGACAGATCACTAAGTATGATGATCTCCAACTTCATCCAGTTTGCTGCAAAGTCCATGATTTTGTTCTTTATGGGTGCGTGGACTCTAATATTTTTATCCTGGGGACTGTGAACATATTTCACTACCCAGCAGCAGAGATTTTGATTGGATTCCAAATCAGTTGGTTAAAGCTGTTTGAGCTGCGCGGAAGGGTGGCTGTGGTGTTGTGTGGTTGTATGTCACTGCTGTTGCTTAAGTAGTTTTGTTGGAACTTTCCAGCCAACAGAGTGGATGGAGGCTTTTCAGATTGTCCCCCTACCTGGGGACTGGGAGATGGCGATGGGGGCCTTTAAAGCCTTGAGCTGCACCCCAGGGCCATGGCAAAGGTCAGGCGACCATGGCCCTGCCTGAACTTCCCCACGCTCCTGCCCCTGAAGCTTGGGCACACCCTGAGGACTGCCAGGAGGCATTGCCTTTGCTTTTTGCCTCTCAGTGTGGCTGGGAGCCAGAGGGGTGGGCGTCATCTCCGCGACCTCACTACCTAGAAATTCAGTCTTAAACACGGGTACTGCCCACTTCTGGGCCACTTCTATCACTTGCAGCTCAAAGGGCCTAGTGGTCTTCATCAGCAATTCACCCAAGATGAGACAGGCAAGCCGTCTCTGAGTCTCTTCCTCTCTCACACCTGTGAACAAATGTGAACCTGAAAGAGCCAGTCCTTCAGGATGGATCCCGAGTGACTAACTGGGCCTACATTTTGAATAGAGTCATGCACCATGTGCTGACTGGCGGTCACACTGACTCTGAGTTGCCTGGACAACTCACATCTCTGTTCTACTTTAAAACTTCCAGAGTTCACCTAAAAGAAATAATCATCTCAGCTTTTTATTTTTATTTTTTTGAGTTGGAGTCTCTCTCTGTCGCCCAGACTGGAGTGCAGTGGCCGCTCTCGGCCACCTTGACCCGCTGGGCTCCGGCGATCCTTCCGCCTCAGCCTTCCAAGTAGCCGGAACTACAGGCATGCACTACCACGCCCGGCTGATTTTTTTTTATTTATTGTAGAGATGAGGTCTTGCCTGCCCAGGCAGGTCTCGAACCCATGGGCTCAGGCAATCCACTCACCTCAGCCTCCCAAAGTGTGGGGGGGATATTACAAGCTGAGTCACTGAGCCCGGCTTCAGCTCAGTTTTATCAACCAATCAGTTCAACTCTATCAACCAATCAGAACTACATGTTTTTAAATCCTTTATTTGCATAAAGAAACCTGATTGGGTGCCCAGACAGGAACTTTTGCTATCAATCTAAAGTCCTCCCTTTGTTCTCTGGAATGCACCTTCCTTTAAGGCTGTATTTCCCAGATTTGCAAACTGATACCTAGAATAAAGACTCTTTCCTCCAAATTCCTTTTTAGATAACTTTTGTTCACTTACCCCACACTAACTTGGCTTCATTTCATGGCTTCCCTAGATGTCGCTCCTGGCTTTTGGTGCAGAGAATGGACACTGAATGATAACCAAGTTGATGGGGCGTTCCCATCACTTCTCTTTTTTAGTGGGTCCAATTATTAGATTTGGAAAAGTAATGGAAATTGACATCCCATGTTAATTTCCTGCCCTGTTACAATATGGTATTTTTTCTTTTCCACAGCTAAAGAACCTGTCATTCCCAACTGCCCAGTTAATTAACATCTTCGAGGGTGTATTTAAGTTCTCTGTTCCTATGTTCTTGATTAGGAAATGCCTGCTGTTCCCTTCTGGCCATCCTGGAAGGCTCTGTCCCTGAGCTGGTGGCAATCTATTCCACCATAGCAACTTGGAGCCCTGGTCACTGTATCAAGTGATGCAAGGCATTATCTCAATTCCAAAGACCTCTGCAAAATGTGGTCTGACAGCAAAGCACACTAGCAGATGGAAAAAAATCAGGAGTTCCAGGGATGTTGGAGCTTCTGTAAGACACATTTCTGTCTTCTTCCCAGCAGTAAATTACACTTTTCTTGATGGTCCAGATGTAAGTTGGGAAGGGGTGTGTGGGAGGGGGAACTCCTGAAAAATTCGTCTGAGTTTTATCAACTAACAATCACTTGTATACTTTTACAGATATCATCTTATTTATGAATTTTTTTAAAAAGTATAATATATATAGCCCATCTCCACCTAGGCAATTTAGCAAGACCTCATCTCTACAAAAAAATTCAAAAATTAGCCAGGTGTGGTGGCACACATCTGTAGTCCCAGCTACTTGGCAGGCTAGGACTGGAGGAGCACTTGAGCCCAGGAGTTTGAGGCTGCAGTGAGGCGTGATCATGCCACTGCATTCTAGCCTGGGCTACAGAATGAGATCCTGGCTCATATATATATAGCTACACACACACACATAAATAATTCTCGGTAGCTGTCCTGTATTTGCATAACATTTTACCACAGCACAGAAGTAGACTTTGTTGTAGTCCTTAGTTGTATTTTCTTATTCGGCGGATTGGAAACAGACTTCTTTATCACATAGCTTCACTGTGTCACACTACAACAGGTCAACCAAAACCTTACCCACAGAATGAAATAAGGGATATGTGGGAATTATTCAATTTAATATTTCTGCCCAGCAAATAAACTGTCAATAAAAAGTCAAGCTATAGATAGGGAGAAAAATATATGTATGTTTGTGTGTATGATGTGTATTTGTATAATTTGCAGAATATATAAAAAAGTCAAACAACTCAATAATAAAAAAGACAACTAAACTTTTTTTTAGTCAAAGTCTTACTCTGTCGCCCAGGCTGAAGTGCAATGGCATGCCCACGGTCACCACAGTCTCAACCTCCTGGGCTTAGCGATCCTTCAGCATCAGCCTTTCAGGTATATGCCACCATGCCCGGCTAATTTTTGATTTATTGTAGAGACGAGGTCTTGCCAAGTTGCCCCGGATGGTCTTGAATTCCTGGGCTTAGGCAATCCTCTCACCTCGGCCTCCCAAAGTGCTGGGATTACAGGCTTGAGCCACTGTGCCCGACCTGACAACTAAATTTTTTAATAGGCAAAAGACTTGAACACTCCATAAAAGTATGGGAAAAATCAACATGCAAACAAAGGTACTTAGCAGAGAAATGATATTTAAACCACCATGCAATAGCACTACATGACCCCAAGACTACTCAACATTAAAAAGAGATACAACGCCGGGCTCGATGGCTCAGCCTGTAATTCCGTGCCTTCGGGAGGCTGAGGGGAGTGGATTGCCTGAGCCCGTGGGTTCAAGACCCGCCTGGGCAGTGAGACCTCATCTCTACAATAAATCAAAAAATCAGCCGGGCGTGGTAGCACATGCCTGTAATTCTGGCTACTCGGAAGGCTGAGGCAGAAGGATCACCGGAGGCAGAGGCTGCGGTGGCCGGGAGCGGCCACTGCACTCCAGTCTGGGTGACCGAGTGAGACTCCAACTCGAAAAAAAAAAAAGAGATACAAGCCGGGCTCGGTGCCTCAGCCTGTAATCCCACGCCTTTGGGAGGCCGAGGTGAGTGGATTGCCTGAGCCTGTGGGTTCAAGACCCGCCTGGGCAACTTGGCGAGACCTCATCTCTACAATAAATCAAAAATTAGCCGGGTGTGGTAGTGCGCGCCTGTTGTTCCAGCTACTTGGAAGGCTGAGGCGGAAGGATCACCGGAGCCCTGCAGGTCGAGGCTGCGGTGGCCAGGAGCGGCCACTGCACTCCAGTCTGGGTGATAGAGTGAGAATCCAACTCAAAAAAAAATAAAAATAAATAATAAATAAATAAATAAAAATAAAAAATAAAAAGAGATACAATACCAAGTATTGGCAAGGATATGGGGCACCTGGCATTGCCTTATGTTGCTGGTGGGAGTGTAAAATAGTAGAACCACTTTAGAAAATTGACAATATAGTATAAAGATAGTAATGTACTCACCCTATAGTCTAGAAATTCAACTCCAAGAGTATTGCCCAAGAGAAATTTAAACACATCCACATAAATACTTGTACAAGAATGTTCATTGCAGCTTTATTCATAATAGACAAAACATGGTTCTCTAGGGTTAAACACACTTGATTATTCATATAATGGAGTACTATTCAACAATAAAAAGAAATGAATTTAAAATAAATGCAACGGTAAGAATTTCAAAATCATGCTGCATGAAAAAAGTCAAAGAAGAAGACAAAGACTCCTTGACCTAACTCCAATGAGACTCTTCTAAGCCTCTGTCAGATCTCCAAGACTGGACTGTATTCATGGCCCGTTCAATCCAGTTTTTTTTGGTTTTTTTTGAGTCGGAGTCTCACTCCGTCACCTAGACTGGAGTGCAGTGGCATGCTCCCAGCCACCCAGCCACTCCAGCCCTCCAAGCAGCTGGAACTGCTTAATCCAGTTTTAGCAAGAATCCTCCACCCCAATATCTGATCAATTTTCTCATCCTCACGCTTCCTATCAAATTTGGCAAGAATCCTGTTGAGCTCATCTAGCAAAAAATTCCCCAGACTTGATGTTACCTCCAACTAATTTTCCATCCACCGACCCCCACTCTGCTCCTTGGCTATAAATCCCTGTTTGTCCTCATATTTAGAGTTGAGTTCCCTCTTTCTCCCCTACTCAAAACCCCATTATGTGGCAGGATGCGGCAAATGCTCAAATATATTTCTTGTATGATTGAGTGAATTAATACAGAAACACATGTAGCTGATTTGGGATCAGCAGTTGGCCTCACCTGGGCTGCCACCAGCCCAGTGGCAAGAAGGAGGGGTTAATAGCAGTTAAAGGTATTTCCTTTTGATAGGCAAGTTGCAACTTTAAAGACCTGCCCGGGCACCAGGCAGGTTTTGTTTAAGAAAGGCCAAATGGTCCAGAGACTGGCTATTTCATGGAAATGGAAAAGAGTCTTATCTAAACCCCCCCTTCTGAAGTTGACAGTTTACAAGCCTGCAGTTCCTGGAAACCATTTGTTCTTTAAAACATCTGATTTTGCTGAGTACAACCTTGTAAGAGTCCAAAGGAAGTATGTAATCACTCAACACAACCCCCTTCCCTTACCTAAATAAGGGTATAAGACCCCACGTCTCCTGTTCTGGGGCGGTTGATTTAGAAGCATTAGATTCTCGGGCCCGCTGTGCTAGCCAGCGTAATAAAGTGCCACTTCCTATAAAAGTCTAGATAATGACTTCACAGTTGGTTTGAAAGGAAAGCACATCACCTTCATAATGCTTCTTCAGCATGTATTATGACAGTTGTTGGAATTATAAGTGCCAGATTATAGTTACCACACAATCATAGGTGACAATAGAAATGCCTTCAGGAGGTGAAAGGACAAAAGGTCAAGATGGAGTCAGTACAGCCAAAGAGCAGTCATTTCAACATTGCTGAGCTCTGTCATGTTTTTCTAGCAGTTCGTTTTAATATGCCCTCTAATCACTAGCCAAGGACGGAACCGGTTTCTCAGAGGTAGCTATTGATGATCGTTTTACGACCCCCATCCCCAGCTTGTTTTGTATTAATTAGCTTTTCTATTACAAGTATATTTACCTCCAGCCATAAGAAACCAAGTTAACTTGATCAGACTTTCCTGACACAAACAGAGCTTATCAACATGGCAAGAATCGAGTGACTCATGCATCCATTTGCCCGCTGTCCACCATCATGTCAGTACCTGTGTGTTTACCTGTCCCATCATGGTGATGTCAACACAGACCACCACTCAATCATCTTAACAACCTCTCCCCATCAAAGGGAAGATTTAAAAGGCATTCAACCTCAGACAACAGTGGTCATGGCTTTTGTTAAGTTCTGGCCAGGCCATGTGTTCTTTGAGTTCTGACTGGGCCATGATTTCTTAAGCATGTGGATCCCTTGGACCTTGGACACAAAACCTTCTGGGACCATTAGGGGGAAAAAAGAGGGTTTTACTTCTGTCTTCTCTGGGGTTGTGGCAGAGAGGGGCTAAAAACAGTTAAAATTATTCCTTTTTAAAAATCAACCTGCAAGTGCTAAACCTGCTAGACATGGGACATGAGAAAACCAAAGAGTCACAAACTGCTTTCCTGTAAGTGCAAGACAGTAATGGATTCACAAGCTTACCCCACCCCCTCATCCTCTCTTTGTGAAGTTATCAGTTTACAACCCCTGCTTGTCATGTATAACCTGGAAGCAATTTGTTTGTTGAAAATCTGGTTTTGCTGAATACAACCTTGCAAGTTCCAAAGAAAAATGTATAGCCATACAACCTGAATCCCTCCCTAAACTAACATATAAAACCCTTCTCCTCTTTCTCCAGGTTGCTCAGCCTTGGAGTATTATCCTGCTGAGTCGCACCTGCACCAATAAAACACTGCTTCTCCAATAAAAAACTGCTTCTCGAACTAGCCTAGTTGTCATGGTCTCTCTGTTTTTCCACAACAGGGTTCCAGAAAAATGTGATGTTGATAAAAAGATGCCAAAACCTTGTAAATGATTTAAAATGGCGTACTCTTGAGCCAAACTCACAGACTTAAGCCTGGCTACACCCAACCTCAGGAGGGCCTGAGAATGTGTGCCCCTCTGTGGCCAAATGTGGCTTCGTTATATAGTTTTAAGGTGGAAAAAATTACAAAAACTGTGAATCAATGTGAGATTCTTATTGGTTTGGCCAGGGGAGGAGGAACATTTCCAAGTGGGGGCTTACAGCTCATACATTAAAGATTTCTTGACTGGTAATATGTGGACCTTATCAGGTAAGATGCTTTACTGAGACAAAGGGTAAGATTCTAGGTTTGTTAATATGTTGATGAAGTTCGGAGGTGGCAGACCAGAGAGGATAGACAAATGTCTTATAAGGTTTCCTGGGAATCCAGTAATCCACAAAAGATGGCTTCTCAGGACCCTAGGATACTTGGATTTCCTTCATTATATGTTATGCCAGAGACAGGTTGGAAAACAATAGGGTAATAAAACCTGTGTGGTGAGTCCTTATTAGGCAGTGACTCCCCAAGCCTCTTAGTAATTTAGTTCTCAGAGTCCTCTTGGTCAACATTCATCCTTTGAACTCTAAATGGGTCTGAAGTCACACCATCAGCATTTTTAAAGAAGGACCCAGGAATGGTAGCTCTTGCCTGTAATCCCAGCACTTTGGGAGGCTGAGGCAGGAGAATGGTTTAAGGCCCAGAGTTTAACAGCAGTTTGGACAACATAAGAAGATCTCATCTCTACAAAAACATAAACATTAGCTGGGCATGTGATGCACTCCTGTAGTCCCAGCTACTCAGAAGGCTGAAGTGGGAGGACTGCTTGAGCTCAGGAGTTTGAGGTTGCAGTAAGCTGTGATTGTGACACTGCACTCTGGATTGGGTGACAGAGCGAGAGCCTGTCTCAAAAAAAAAAAAAGCAAGAAGGAATCACAGAAGCCAACCTTAAGTGATTTAAAGTGAGAATGAAACTTGAAGCAATAGGCAGAAAGAACCCCTATCTGTTTTGCCTTTCAACTACTGAAGGTATCAAAGGAGATAAAGTGTATACACATTGGCCTGGCTCAACCTGTAATCCCATGTATTTTGGGAAGCTGAGGCAGGAGGATCGCTTGAGCCCAGGAGTTTGAGGTTGCAGTGAGCTCTGATCACACCACTGTACTCCAGCCCGGCCAACAGAGCAAGACTCTGTCTCAGGTAGACGGGATCTTGAAAGCCAACCTTAAGTTGTTTAAAGTGAAAATGAAACTTGAAGCAATTGACAAAAAGAACCCTTATCTGATTTGTCCTCCAATTACGGGAGGTGTTAAAGGAGATAAAGAATACATTACATCAACCTGGCTCAGCCTGTGATCCAGATGTGTGGATCGTTTGAGGCTAGGAAATCAAGACCAGCCTGGACAACATAGTGAGACCCCATCTCTACAGATAAAATTAGCCAGATGTGGTGGCTCATGCTGGTAGTCCCAGTTACTAAGGAGGCTGAAGTGGGAGAATTGCTTGAGTCCAGGAGTTTGAGGCTGCAGTGAGGTATGATTGAGCCGCTGCACTCCAACCTGGGCGACAGAGAGAACTTGTCTCTAAAAAACAAACAAACAGTTGATATCACAATTGATGACTGGAGAGGAGCTTTTGATTATGGCTACAATTACAATTCTTGAGATATTTTTCTAATTGGGTAATGTCTTACAAATGTCTTAAAAAACATAAGGAGGCAATGTTCCCATTATAAAAAAATACAACAAAAGAGCAATCTTCTTCTTCCCACTTGACTAAGCGTTCAATGAAGGCTCTGTAGAAAACTGCTCCTGTTTTGGCCTGGTCTAAAACAAACCAGCTGCTAGCCCTTGCAGACCAACTGAGCACAAGAGGCAGTAAACTGGGAGAAGAGGTTTATTCTTTGTCAGGAAAAGGAGACAGAGTTGGGCCAATGCCTTGAAAACTACTGCCTTCCTGGACAAAGGAGATAAGGGAATCATATAGGTAGAATTTTAAGAAATCATCATCTAGGTTACATGAGACCCGTGTGCAGTCCTCCCCAAAACCTGGAGATATCTGGTGGTCTCCAAAAGTGGGCCAGCACTAGGCAGTGTCAGGGAGTTGGGCCACTGGTTTTTTGTTTTTCTTAACAGGTGGATGATTAGTATGATTAAGGTTGGTCCTGCAATTAAACCTGAAGGTATAAATGTAAAAGGGGGTAGGTGCAATTCCAGGGACAGAAAAAATGTGCACTTTTAAATTCAACCTCCTTTTGGTTTGCTTGATTCTAACAACACAATCAGCCCTCTTTCTATTACTAAGCTCAATAAAGATACATAAAAATAATGACTTTTGGTCGGGTTCAGTGCCTCAGCCTGTAATCCCAGCACTTTGGGAGGCCAAGGTGAGAGGATTGCCTGAGCCCGCTGGTTTGAAATCAGCCCGGGCAACTTGGCAAGATCTTTTCTCTACAATAAATCAAAAAATTAACTGGGCATGGTAGCACGCACCTGTAGTTCCAGCTACTTGGAAGCTGAGATGGAAGATCACCTAAGCCCAGCAG